>NW_017673325.1:115000-140589 GCF_001879085.1 Nicotiana attenuata
GAACAAAACATTTGAATTCTAGCGCACTAGCCTTAGCTAGACTCCTGCTTCAAGTGCTGATTTGAATTTCTTAGTTGAAGGAGTGAAAATAGGCCTAAGGGAATAATCAATCCTGGGGTTCCTTTTGTCTCACCATTGGCTTCATTGGGATTATTTTCTAAGTTTAAGCAGCAGAGAGGTTGCTAGTAGGTTTTTCTAAGTCCCTTCGTAGTCCAGTCCTTGAGTTCTTTCTTTGGAAGTAGTGAATGTGGTAAGAGGTGTATAACCATTACCCTTTCCTTTAGTCATGAAAGGGCTATTTCCCTTACCTTTCTTTCTAGGCGCAGGATTTCAATCCCCTAGTGCTTTCTGTCCTTCTGAGGGGTGAAAACGAGATTGAATGCTCTAAGCCGAGTGTAAAGGTAAGGTCGTGATAGTCTTGGAAATTCATCTACCTTGTTTGTGAGGTATTATTATTATAATTCACATTATTATATTAGGTAATAATCGCCTTATTTCTGTCTTGTAGTACTGTCGGTCTAAGGAGAGGAATGGAAGTAGTCGTCTTGCTTCTTTTCTTTGGATCTGCTTATGGCTCTACTTCGCTTGATTCTCATGCCAGTGGACTTCATGCTCTGTTTTGGCCTTATTAGCTTGATTTCATAAGTGAGCATGAAGTTGGAATTGAATAGATAGTGAGAAAAAGCGCCTTTCATGATTCAAGTAGTAAGCTTGGATTCATGATTGAGAAAGAAATCTTCCAAGCGTAGCTTTAGCTGAATCTATTATAGGGTAGGCTCTTTGGATAGATTGACTTAAGGCGATGAAGGCCCACATATTTCAAATCTCGGTTCCCCTCAAGGAAAAAGCAGGATACTTAGCTGAAAGGGTGAACAAGGCCGAGTGCCTTCAAAAGTTTCTCCAGTCGCCTGAAGCCTTGTGGATTGATTGTGGGGGATTTAGGCGTGTCACGCCAACCATCTTCCAATTCTTGGATAATCATTCCCGGATAATGCTTGCCGCAGGGGCTAACCCTATCTTCGCGCATACTTCCTTGGTTGTCTGGGAGTTGAATCACAAGCATCGAATGAAAGGTTCTTTCCAAGACCATCTGCTATTGAATCAGCTGCTGTTGCCAGGCGAGATGCTATCTTTTCCTTGTAGTCCACAGGATTTGACTCTGGGGAAGCTCATTCCTTGGATGGATCATAACTTATACAAAGGATAGTCTCTGTAAGAAGGACCAAAGCACACTGAAAGAACCTATCGATTCTTGCCAGTCATAACAACCAGAACGGGTTAGCCTTCGTTTGCCCCATTGGCGAAGTCATAAGTTGTGGTAAATTCGTGTCTCTACTATAAAGTGCTTTCCATAGTTCAATAGAGAAAAGAGAGAAGAGCAAGCCGATTTCCTTTACTTTATTATTAAACTTAAACAAAGAATCGTTTGACTTTGAATGACGAAATCTTGAAAGCAAGGAAGGGCCTCTTTCCATCCATAGAATCTCTTCCTTATGCTAGCACTTTCAGCTATCTTTCTTAACCTGCTTCTATCAAAGCAACCTGTAAACTCCGACCATCGTCTCAGTAAAGTAGCCCATCGGTATGGGATACGAACGATTAAGAGTTCTTGCTTAAAAAAAAGGTACGTACTAACTGAGAGTGGAATCTATCTTGACTTTCAAGTAGCGCTTGATTGAGGGATGAACCCCGAATCCGTACTTTTCGGTACTATGCCTACTCCCCTTTCCTCTTTCATGTGGGTTAAACTCTTTATAAGGAAAAAGGCCAAGTGTGTGCCATGAGTGCTCTGTCTTCGAAAAGGCAGAATGCTGTTATAGAATCCACTATTTTAGGAATAGAATAAGCTTTGTGTCCTAACCAGATGCCGTGGGGCGATAAGGGGTGCTTTATCTAAACTGGGCAGGAGAACTTGGCTAACTTTCCTACTCTGATAGCATCTCTGAACGGCAGGTACCCACAACTGCCGTAACGAAGGAATGAATCTATTAAGTGGGAAAGAGCCCTCGTAAGGCCTCTCTCATCCCTTGCTTACGCTGAATCGAGATTTTATTGGTCTTCTTTGACCCACGGTGCGAATCGGTAGCTGTGAAACTAGCTCTGGCTTGATGACTGCTTAACTTTTAACTTTTTACTGGGGCATAGAAGGAGTTGATCCTGGTCGAGGTAAATGTATTTAGGAATTCATACCCGGTTAAAGGGAAAAGTCAAGGAACTTTCAACAGGCATGGTACGAGAGGAAAGAGACCAGCCTTAGGCCTCTTCAGCTAATAGATGCATCAAAGACTATTGCCAGCTACTGCTAATCGCAAACAAGCCCTTCCCTTTTGGGCTAGGAGTGAAATGCCCTCTATCGACTCAGGGCTAAAAGCCCTAATGAAGAAAAAGAATTGTCCTAAGCAGTTTCCACTAGACCTTTGGCTAATAGTTTAGTTGTTCCCAGAGGAATTCAATATGGCCAGCTAGAAAAGGAGAGGGGCGGTGTGTATAAGGCCCTGGAAGGAATTCACCGCCCTATGGCTAACCGGCGATTACTAGCGATTCAGGCTTCATGCAGGCAAGTTGCAGCCTGAAATACGAACTGTGGACGGATTTTTTGGAGTTAGCACACCCTAGCAGCGGAATTGAATCAGAAAGCAAGATAGAATAGGCTCTTACTGCTCTAGAAAGAACTTCCTTGAATCTACTGCTATTGATATTAGCTTAGGGACTTCGGTGCCTTAAGCGGAAGAGGGGATTTCTTTCTCTTTCTGGCTGCTACGCTCCGTTCTTATTCTTTTTTTTCCTCTCTCTGAAGTGAGTGAAGTCAAGCTAGCCTCAGCAAATCGGACATAAGTAATAGACCTAAATTCCCGTCCTTTTAGAAAGAGGATTGTGATTTTCTTCCAGTGCTTTAATGTTGAGTTCAAAGAGTAACCTATAAAAAAATGGTAGGAATACCCGGAACCTAGTCCTATTGGAACTTACCTCAGCGACTTTCACTTCCTATCGGCTTCGGACTGAAAGAGAGTTCGGATAGACTTCATTCAAGAATGCCACCGCCCCGGGTGAGATGGAATCCACAAGAGATAAGGTATTAGGCAATCTTTCTAAGAAATTTCAGTCATCGATTGACTCCTCTTCCCACTTCTTAGGAGTGAAAGGCTGGTCTTGAAGAGCCTAGGTTCACTCATGGCTTAGTGTGCAAGACCGACTCTCCTCTTTCAACAATGTTCTAAGAGTGGGATTTTCGCTTTTCTGGATTCCTCAGAACCCTAGTCTTAGAGCTAAAGGAAGTCTTCTAACTAATCTAATCCACCGAATGAGAAGGAGGAGTTCTCTTTCCTCTGCTATCAATAATAAGGAATACCAGGCTACCGTTAAGGTAGCTCACCCGGCTCAACAATAGAAATCCCTGCAGTTCAGTCACCCGCGGCTAATTCAATTCACTCTTCTTGAAGCTCTTGTGAAATGGTCTCTGTCCTTCGCTTTCCCTTCCATTTTTATGGTAACTAGGCCTGATAGCATCTTTGCTAGTCTTGCTGGACTAGGAGCTCTACTAGGCTTGACCGTGGGAAATTTCTTGATTTATGAAAGAAAGAATGACGTAGGTAGATAGAAGTAGTAGGAATTCCCGTCGAAGGGCAAATGATTCATTTAGAAAAGATTCGATACCAAGTAAGAGTGCACTAGCTGGTCGGTATGAATGATAGAGTCTTAAGTCAGTCTTTCTGGAACGCCACATCCTAGAATAGCAACATCATTCTTATTACAGCACAAACCACAAAAAAGGAATTGCCTATAGAGAGGAAGTAGCCTTTAGACAAAAAGTGCCTCTTGTGCCCCTAGTAGGGAAAGCAGCTGAGATAGAGAGAGTAGCTCTCCCTTAAAGTCCTTTATAGATTTCTAGTCGGGAATAGAGATGTGGCTTAGATCCCATGATCGAGTAATGGGCTTTGTTTTTCTCTCGTTCATGTTGATAGCCCCGGTTCAATTCAAGCTGCTGCAAAAGAATTTCTCAAAGTGGTGGAACGAGCTTTCCTATTAAAAGCTGCTAGGTGAATCCCTAAAGCAGATTAGTTTGATCAGCAAGACCCGTCTTCGCAGCATTGGAATCAATATTTTGCTTGGCATAGTTGTAGTACGACTTTCTTGGTCTTTTAACTAACTGAAGCTAGCCGAAATCGAGAGCTTTCTTATCATGCAACTCATGAATTGAAAAGAAGCTGGTGGGCCAAGGCTTAAACTACCAGACAAAGACAAGCTAGCTGGACTCTTACGTAATTGAGTATAGAAAGAGGAATCATCTTATGTGCGGATTGAAGTGCGTGATAGAGATAGATGCTTCAGTAAGTTTACTTTTTTAGGAAAGCTAAATTCTTTTAGTCTTCCAGGGGGATCAAATCTTAACTAACGGACGTATTATAATATCAACCAGCCGAGAATAAAATCAAAAGAAGATTGATTGAAAAAGCTAAAGTACTATTGGTGGACTTCATGCAGCTGGCTTTCACTCAAATCTTTTCAGTTATAAGGTTTTCTACTCCTTTATCCTTTTACTCTCAACTCAATGCATCACAGACTGACGAGTCTAAGACAAGTTAGAAGAGCTAATAAAACTTGGCTTACTTCTTACTGAATGTCGTACTTAACTGAGAGTTTTCCTGGTCCCGAGAGAACCCGGGATGTTATCGATTAGTCAGTCTGGGTCCAGCTAGTCTTGCACTTCACTTTAAGACCGGTCCTTCAAACAAAGGCTTAGTAAGCATAGATTCCCTAGAAAGAAAGTTTTCCTCTCTTACCCAGAATTTGAATGCTTAGATAAGACTGAATTTTTCACCTTCTCGTTCATTACATTAGGTTAGGAGATCTAACCAAGCACGCGAAATGCGACATTGACTCAAGAAAGTCAATAAAAGAAAAAGCCAAACCTTAGAGTTCGCTGCCGGTACAGTGCCTATTCCTTATGACTCCTAGGCATCTTCTAGGCTTTCCGCCTTTAAGCAAACTGAACCCATGGAACTCCCTTTGCTTTGTCTCGGGATTGACTCAATCAATGAGAACCATAGCGAAATGCTTCTACATGCTAAAGCAAGGTAAGCGATCGATTCTCTTTCCCAAAGTCAAAAGTTAATGTACTGAGCCAAAGCTTCATGCCCTTCTTGAATTGCAATCATTGAGTTCAGATTCAGAGCTGACTGAATGGCTTCATCTTAATGAATAGAAGAATTCCCTCTTAGGGTTGGTTAAGGGGGAACTTCTGCCAATTCCATGACTTGACTAACTTCAGACTGGAATGAACTATCCAATAAATCTTTCGCCCTAAGTAAGGTCTAACTTGCTTTCTCCCGGGATTCTCTTATATAACCAAACAAGCCAAGGGAAGGGTAGCCCAGCTATTCGATTCGAGCTATAGAGAAAGTCCCAATTAGACCAAGGATCAGATAGGCAACTGAGTTTCAGTTTAAAAAAGGGAAAAAATCTCACTAGAACGAGGTTTAGTTCAAATCGGGTAGAAGAGAGCGATTTAGTGGATTTAGGGAGTCCATTGCATCAAGATTTTAGAGATTGATTGGGCCCAAGGACCCTTTTAGCAAAGACAGAATATAGTTAACAAAGAGGTATCTTAGTATCTCCTTTCTTCAGGCTTGGCGAGGGGGAGGTTAGTACGGACCACTCCATTCGAAGTGTCACAAAAGGATGTTGCACCCCGGCAGCAAAGAGAACCACCAGAACTAAAGTCACGATTGCAGGCCTTCGAAGCCGGTGATCTGTTCGACCTAAGATCCTCTCTCTTACTTGACGAAGCGCGCAAGAAATTTATCCTTTCTATTAGGGGCAGGACTTACTGAACAGCCACCCTGGTTGTTATTGGTGTGTGGGAATGGAATGGCTTCAAAAAGTTCCCTTTAGCTCTACGGATGACTAACAAGGCAGGATCCAAGCGGTAGATGTCCTAGTGACGTCAACTCAAGGAAGATTCGAGGGGGCCTTCCGCTGCACCATAACACTAACTTGACTTTCTCTTGCTTGCCACAATCATTTGTATGATAAATTAACACCAACCAATACTAGTAGGGACTAATTCAACTACTTGCTTACTTTTAGAATTTTTTTCCCTCCACTACGCTTGCTTAGATTGGACTCCTTTCTATCTATTTCAAATCCTCAGCCTTTTTCTTTGAATATGAAGGTGCTCCAAGTTACTGTCAACATTGCAAAATGCAGGGTCATGAAGATTCTGAATATTGAAATAATGGTGCTACCGTAAAGTCATGATCCTTAAAGAGGAGCAACATAACAAACATATAGATATATCAAGCAAACAAGTGGATGAGGATGGCTTTCGGGAAGTTAGCAGGAAGAAAAATAGGCAAAATGGGAGGAAAGGAAATGGTATTGTTATAAAGGAGCCAGAACCATCAATCCAAACAAAGAAGGATGAGCCAATTGTAGATGGCAAGGTCAAAGGAAAAGCAGAAGAAAATGCACCTACCAAAAAATATTTAAGGAAATCCAGAGTAGAAAAGTGAAGGCTACATTAAATAATCAAGCTCATGCAGTAACTAAAGTTGGAGAAAATTTACAACAGAACCAGAGTACACTGGAAAAAGCAAAAAAGAAAAGGAGTAGAAGCAGAAAAAAGGAAAAAACAGTCCACTGGGAAGACCAAAAACCAGCAAGTGAGGAATCAATTGAGTCCAAAGTTGCGGCACAAAATGCCAACTATGATCACATACAAACCAGCTCTACAACTAGCCCAAATCCAAAACAAAACATTAATCCCTCCAAATCCCCCTCCCCCCCCCCCCCCAAAAAAAAAGAAAGCCCTCCTCAACCAGAAAACACTACCAATGACTATGTCACTAACACCTTGATCAAAGACACAACTGAAAATCCTACCCCTAGCCAGAAAAACAAAAAAGCTTCCAAACCTATCATAAACATGCCTTCCACTTCTTAAGAGGAGGAACAAGATGAAACTCTCTTGAGTGAAGATGAGGAAAGCATAGAAGAAGAAGAAGGGGAAGAAGATACAAGTGAAAATGATTATGGAAGTGTATAAGAGAATTCTACTTCAAGTGATAAAGAAGAATTTTCTACTTCAAGTGATAAAGAATTAGAACATATGTCACGACCCAAAATCCATTAATGGTCGTGATGGTGCCTAACACCGCTGTCAGGCAAGCCAACAATAATTTATTAACTCGAATTATTCATTTTTTAGTATTTTAAAATTATAATTTTCCTTCAATTAAATAACCAGAAATAAACTTTATATAGTGTATGATAATATTTTCCAATTACACTACTGAACAATTCATGCCCCCAAAACCCAGTGTCACAAGTGCATGAGTATTAACTAGGAAGTAAAATAAAATACAGCATCTGTCCGGAATACAAATTGGACAGGAAAATGTAAATACTCTGAAGGAGACTCTACGTGTTGCGGACTCGTAACATAGGATGCAGCTCACCTAAGTCCCCGCAAGTAACCACACCTCTATGCCCGCAGGACCACCAGACATAAATGTACCTGCACAAAAATGTGCAGCAAGTGTAGTATGAGTACGTAAATCAACATGTACCCAGTAAGTATCTAGCCTAACCTCGCAGGAGTAGTGACGGGGGGTTGACATCGATACTTACTAGTGGTCCAATAATATCAGGTACAGTAAAGAGGAAAATAAATAAGAGGCAGAGAAAATAAATGAAATAAACAAGTATAAATACGTGGTACAATTTTCCTCTTTACAATAACTCAAACTCTCCATTAACAAATTCCTCCTCACCAAATAGGTCGTTATAGTTCAAATCAGGAAGACAGCTCACCGATACACTCGCTTCTTGCCAAATATTACGCACGATTTATACGTGAATATTTTATAGAAATGCCGAGGTGTACGGCCCGATCCAACATAAATATTTACAACAATGCACTACCGAGGATCGAACGGCACGAACCATAGATGCATCTATTAAACTACCGAGGTGAACGGCCCGCTCCCATGAGCGTGTGGTACATAAATTCTATCGAGACGAACGACCTGATCCCATTAGAATAAGAAGCTTTAACGGGTCCTTGACCCCACTCACGAATAAACGTGTGAGTTATAATTTCTTTAACGAAGACTCTTCAATAAAACTTATATATATCGCGGAAAATTGATATCTACTATTACAATCCCAATTACAATCAAAATATGACTCAAAAATATTTATCAATATCCATTTATGGCTCACAAGTTGGCCACAAGCCTCCAGCTCAAATCCCCTAATAGGTTCACTTACTATAACATCAACTCCACTCTTATCATTTAATACCCATTTGAAGTCATCAATGATACTATATTAATTCTCCAACACCTCAAAATTACTATTTATCGTCTTACTTAACCAACACATCCAAAACATTCAATTTGGTGATTACTTAGTTGAACACTTCCAACTAAGCTAGAAAATAATTCCATAGGTTCATTGCATCCTTTAGTTTCATTTCTAAGAACACTATTTATCTTTCCCTCATTTCCTCAAGAACACTATTCATGCCATGAACTAGGGTTTATGAAATCAATTATCCAACCATAACAACTTGAAACAAATATTAGAATTACTCTCATCGAATCATAAGAAATGAGCTTGAAGCATTAGTATTACCTTCTTGAAGCTTTTCCTTAAAAATCCAATGTTTGGAAAATTTGGTGTTCTTGAACAACTTGAAAGATTTCTAGGGATTTCAAAGATTGAATGATGTTAACATTAGTATTAATAGGATGTTATTAACTTAAAATATCCATAAAAAGCTCACCTTGTATTCTTAAGTAGTCCCCAAGGTCGAATCCACCATGAAAGCAAATCCCTAGCTCAACAAAATCCCCAAAAATGGCTGCTGCCCGTGACTGCCTTATATAAGCACATGTGCTTCAGCGAGTTGTACCTTGCACTGTGTAGGTTGTACCTCGTATTACATGTTTTCCCATACTAGACACCTTTTACTAAAATGTCCATAACTCCTTGTAGAAATATCCAAATGACGAACGGTTTGAAGCATTAGAAACTAGACTCGAAGATCTTTCATTTGATAGGTTGTCCACCATATAACTCCTTATATATATAGGTATGCTCGTCCAATGTTAGGTTTTATCTCTATTCATTTGGAACTTTAGTCTATCATGTAATTTCCAACTTGACTTAGACTTAGGGCTCTCCTTAGACCCCACATCACTTATAATATGACTCATACACTTACTATCATATCAAATTAATATCCTTCATATTAATAGTCCCCGTATGCACACAAAATAATATAATTAGCACCCATCAACTTTCTTAATAGCGCTTAACTACTTCAAAATTTTCCGGGGTGCTACGCTCTCCCCCACTTAAGAACATTTGTCCTCGAATGTTTTACAAGTCACTTCTAGGCATAGAGTTTTCATCCTTTTATCTCCAACCATTATATATAGGCACTTTGACTATATGGGTCCTATACTTCCTTTCCAAAATCAACTCCGAACTTCCCGAATCTCAATTCTGACTGCGTGTACAAGTCATAATACCTGAAGTGAAGCTACTCATAGCCTCAAACCACTGAACAACGCGCTAGGGATCAAAACGATCGGTCAGGTCGTTAAATTCTCTCCCACTTAAACATACGTTCGTCCTCGAACGTGCTATGAACTGCTGTGGAGTTGTCTGAAATCATTGTTTAACACCTCGTGCACCTACCCGTACTACCATCACTCAGTTGAGCACACTAGCTCGAGCCAGTCTGAAGATTCTCCCTTTTACCTTGTCAAATTAGCCTTAGAGCCAAATTCCAATATCTGAAATTCTCTACCAAGTCTGTTTCCATAATACGAATACCATATCAACCACTACATAACGTACCAAACATGATTTTTATACCTTTGCTGAATCCACACCACGCGCCGCATAATTCACATGACCATAATAACACCCTCTGATAAAAGTAGCCAAAAACCCATAAATTCGATGCTCACAACACACCTTAGGACACATATAAGTCATGTTCCAACTCTTGCAACACTGCCACGACGGAAGGGATGTGTTGAACTCATAACTACCAGCCGAATCTCAATTTACAGAGTCTCTCCTCCTAACAAGGACCATTACCCCACTCTGAACTGAATAACGATATCTGCCCTTTAATATGCCTTCAATAAATCCGATCGCACTGATCCCAGGTCCACTAGATCTCGTCTTCCCCAGTACAAGCTGTTCAGGCTACAAGCCACCTCAGACACTGCCAAAGATCTCATATGATTCCACAATGCGCCAACAAGCTACAAACTCGAATGCGATACATAAGATGACAAACTCAAGAAAGAAATACTCAACCCACGTAACTAATTAAGCAACCGAAAAGATGTTGTGAACCCCTCCTCAGAAAATGAGAAACAAAACACACAAGAATAGATATGTGAAACTGTACTCAACATCACACTGTTGCGGAGTGCAACCCGATCCACCCATAATACCGTTGCGGCGTGCCACCCGATCCAAATAATGTACCCGTGACGGCGTGACACCCGATCCATATATAATAATCTATAAAGGAAATACTTACCGAGCTAAAATGCTCATACCTTCGAAATACCCGAATATCAACCACAAGCACGCGAAGTGCATAATACAAATCCTGAGGAGACGGATAGCGCCATACGCCACAAAACTCAAGCACAACTAAGGTACAGTAATTGACATGTATCTCGAGAGCCATCCTTCTCTCACAACACCACAAATTACATGGGATCTCAACACGAGTGCGAATAATCAAAATGCCTCACAACCCACATGGAAAAATACAGTATTACATGAAATAACCGGCGGCGAAATAACGTCCAACGTCTGAATACTCATCCATAAACAACGCTATGCTGAAAGGAACACATCCGGCCTGATATAGAGCCCGCATTCACATTTAGATCCATCCAGGAACCTCAAGACAATTTGGACCGTACCATACTGGGCCAATACCCTTCCAAGGATCCACAATGATCTTTTTCCCATGACACGCAAGAACAACCGTCGAATCTGGACAAACTTCCACAATTCACAACCAACTAAGTAGAGCGCCTTTCAGGCCTAAACTCTCACATTAGCGATAGTATCGAATATCTCCACACCTGGTTTCAATCTTCAATCAATCAAGTGACTACATGTCACACTTATACAATATTCCCGTGGGACATGCTCCTACGACCTTCTGCACCAGGTAACAAGTCTGCACATCCATACCACCAGTCATACTAATGCTGAAAAGCGAATCAAGGACCTGCAAATCCGTACAAAAGGCCTCTTACACATGACATTAATCTCAGGTGACGCTGAAGACAATACCAACCTACTCTAAACATCTGAATTCTTTCCTGCTCATCCGAGCTCGTGACATTCATTTCAACACCGAACCGCAACCTTGGTCCTCAACTTTCAAATTTCATGCCGCTCACCGTACTAATCTTACCAATACGTGAGGGCCCAGGAATTTCACCATAACTCCTGAACCACAAATAAGATACACACTTTATCATATAGAAACCTTTCACTTTACTCATTGCAGGAGGACCATTGTAATACATGACTGAATCCACTTAACCGTAGAAAACACAACTCTCAAGTAGTGGTCTAAACCACCATAACTCTTCCGGGATCCATCTACACATAACATGCCATAATACTCGAATGCCTCTAAATAAAATAAATTACGGCGGCCGTTAAGCTTCGCACGCACTGCGATAAATCACATGCATGACTTAACACGCTGAAGGAACTAATCATTGCCACCATCATACCAATTCAACCGTTGCTAACTGATCCGACTTCTTCTAGTTTACTCTGGGCTTGACTTGGGAATAATAATAGCCCCATTCAGAACATCACGAATCCAAATCCGCACTCATCCTGAGTGGCCTTATTTCACGAGACCACGTCGTCTCAAAACCCGCGAACCATCTCATACCCTCCTCGTGTGCATATTCGCATCTTCAACTGGTACACCCATTCTGATAATTTCTCTATGAATTTGAAGTCATTTTCTCTCATTCCTCTCATGTTACACCGCAGACCAAAGATAACACAGAACACTCCAAGCCCCTTTTCATAATCCGTTGCAAAAGCTCGATACTTAACCATACTACGGACTCGAAATCCTTAGGCACTGCATTTTAACTTTTGAATCCACTAGGACCGTTGTTGAGAGTCACCCACTCTAACTTGGTCTCGAATATAATCAACTCCAAGGCTCCATTAGCATGCGAACACCCTCTCAAAGAAACACACGGCTGAATCACCTTTCTTGTAAATCACCTCTACACGAAGCATAAATCGTGAGTCTTCCCAAATCCTGAACATGAATCGATAAGGCCAAATATAGCACACGTTCCTCAAATCCTTTGCTCAAATTACAACTGATGCTTTATTTCCTTAGTCATAATAATCCACCAATATGTCGATAACCAGAAACCTCACAAGAAAACAACCGTGCAATCCAATCGTAGGCGGTAGGCCTCTCCCACTTAGCTTGAAGCTACTATTACATAACTATGTAACCCACCATGATTCATTGTTCCTCTCTGACATTACCTCGCGTGATCAACCTACCAAATTCCTCGAAATCTTTCAACGATGTGGCACCGAGCACAATTTCTACGAAACCAATAAACCATCCTGAGCCCGTGCCCATTCACCAGTTATACAAGCTCGTTCACTCCCCATTGACATCAAATAAAGGTGCGATGATGCATTCCAATCTATATTCATGTTGTATCCTTCTTCATATCAAGCAACTCCTTTCCGTGGTATCCAACCTTCCTCTATATAGAAGCCAATATTCCAAAATTAAGCTCGTAGACCTTGTTACTGTTCACCATGAATCCCAAATCACTCTAACGTTCCTCAAGGCGTGCAGCTATCCTACGACAGAACCCATATGCTACTCTGCCACTCTCTTACTTTGGTCAAACCCTCTCCTTTAAGAAACTACCCGACTCCTGTTTCTTACTTTGGTCAAACCCTCTCCTTTGGTCATCCTTCGCTGCCCAATTGTTGCCTTAAATAAAAAATCCACCTTCGTAGCACATGGATCAATAGATCGCTACCAACTTTAAACCTACTCGAAGATCATCTTTCTCGAGCCATCAACACTAGGAACACCGATTCGATTCTCAACACTGCACACCTCGATTTCTGACAACCGCTTCCCCGACACCATTTCACAATACCCCGCCCCGAAGGCGAATTGAAGGAAACCATAACACCGGCGAACTTAGCACATTTAACAAGGACAACGACACCACATCACAGATGAAAATTCCACCATGCTTGTAAATACCAAGTCTCGTTACTCCATCAACACAAATTTGAACATTCTTAGTCCGATTGCCTTTCCTCCGCCGGAAATAAAATACTGAATCTCTGAATCATGCGCTGAGTAAAAACTCTTTTCAAGTCATTCACTGCCTCGACACATAGACAAGCATCCTACAATTACACAAACACTGTGCGATAGCAATGCACAAATCGTCATAAAAATCAATGCCAAATCTCCAAAACTTAGGTAATATTGATACTGAGCTAAAACGACAGGACGACCTTCCGCAAGGCGACGACAATAGCCCAATCAAATACGCAGGTTGAAACATCTTGCACCACATCTGTAGTACCATGACAATTCCTTGATTCCCAATCTATAACAAGCGCTCCACTCCGCATTAGATTGAATGGGAAAAAAAATAAAGGCACAAGCCTCAAAAGAATCAAATTGCACGATGAGGAATAAAGAAGGGAAGTGCTCCTAAATACCCTGTAGCCTCTCGAAGATAAGTACAGACGTCTCCGTACTGATCCGCAAGACTCTACTAGACTCGCTCATGACTCGTGAGACCTAAGTGAACCTAGTGCTCTGATATCATGTTTTCACGATCCAAAATCCGTTAATGATCGTGATGGCACCTAGCTCCGCTGTCAGGCAAGCCAACAATAATTTATTAACTCGATTATTCATTTTTTTAGTATTTTGAAATCATAATTTTCCTTTAATTAAATAATCAAAAATAAACTTTACAGAGTATATTATAATATTTTCCAATTACACTACTGAACAACTCATAAATGCCCCCAAAATCCGGTGTCACAAGTGCATGACATTAACTAGAAAGTAAAATAAAATACAGCATCTGTCCGGAATACAAACTGGACAGAAAAAATGAAAATACTCTGAAGGAGACTCTACTGTTGCGGACTCGTAACGTAGGATGCAGCTCACCTAAGTCCCCACAAGTAACCAGACCTTTGTGCCCGTAGGACCACCAGACATAAATGTACCTGCACAAAAAGGTGCAGCAAGTATAGTATGAGTACGTAAATCAACGTGTACCTAGTAAGTATCTAGCCTAACCTAGAGGAGTAGTGACGAGGAGTCGACATCGACACTTACTAGTGGTCCAATAATATCAGGTACAGTAAAGAGGTAAGTAAATATGAGGCAGAGAAAATAAATAAAATAAACAAGTATAAATACGTGGTACAATTTCCCTCTTTACAATAACTCAAACTCTCCATTAACAAATTCCTCCTCAACCGGAGCATATATATATATATATATATATATATATATATATATATATATATGATGGACCTCACCAAATAGGTCGTTATAGTTCAAATAGGAAGAATGCTCACCGACACACTGGCTTCTTGCCAAATATTATGCACGATTTGTACGAGGATATTTTATAGAAATGTCGAGGCGTACGGACCGATCTAACATAAATATTTACAACTGTGCACTGCCAAGGTTCGAACAACACGAACCATACATGCATCTATTAAACTGCTGAGGCGAACGGCCCGCTCCCATGAGCGTGTGGTACATAAATCCTGCCGAGGCGAACGGCCCGATCCCATTAGAATAAGAAGCTTTAACGGGTCCTTGATCCCACTCATGAATAAACGTGTGAGTTATAATTTCTTTAATGGAGAATCTTCAATAAAACTTATATATATCGCGGAAAACATTTCGCAAGAGGAGTACAATTATTTCGTGACAAATCATGAAACTCGTGAAGTCTCTACAATAGCAAGTCTAGTCTCAAGTAGTAATGTCAAGTAGAGGAATTTAATAGGCGAGAGACTGCTCAAATAGTACAGCTATAGCATGATGTGAGCCTAAGTCTACCCGGACAATAACATGAATGTAGCTATGTACGGACTCTCGTCACCTCGCACGTACGTAGCCCCCAAAACAAGTAGCACACTTCAATTATAACACATAGGGGTAATTTCCCCCTCATAGGGTTAAACAAGAGACTTACCTCACTCCGAAGTTCCATAGTTGGCTCCCAAGCCTTTCAAACAACTCGACCGATGCCCAATGCTCCAAAACTTGCTTTCACTTTATTAACATTCACAAGCTTTTAATCCTCCTCCGACATCATAACATTGAGTAAAATTCTCATACGTCACCAGCAAATTGATATCTACAATTACAATCCCATTTACAATCAAAATATGACTCAAACATATTTATCAATATCCATTTATGGCTCACAAGTTGGCCACAAGCCTCCAGCTCAATCGTCTAGTAGGTTCACTTACTAGCACATTCAACTCCACTCTTATCATTTAATACCCATTTGAAGTCATCAATGATATTATATTAATTCTCCAACACCGCCAAATTACTATTCATCATCTTCCTTAACCAACATTTCCAAAACATTCAATTTGGTGATTACTTAGTTGAACACTTCCAACTAAGCTAGAAAATGATTCCATAGGTTCATTGCATCCTTTAGTTTCATTTCTAAGAACACTATTTATCTTTCCCCAATTTTCTCAAGAACACTATTCATGCCATGAACTAGGGTTTATGAAATCAATTATCCAATCATAACAACTTGAAACAAAGATTAGAATTATTCTCACCGACTCATAAGAAATGATCTTGAAGCATTAGTATTACCTTCTTGAAGCTTTTTCTTAAAAATCCAGTATTTGGAAAATTTGGTGTTCTTGAATAACTTGAAAGATTTCTAGGGATTTCAAAGATTGAATGATGTTAATACTAGTGTTAATTGGATGTTATTAACTTAAAATATTCATAAAAAAACTCACATTGTATTCTTAAGTAGTCCCCAAGGTCGAATCCACTATGAAAGAACCAATCCCTAGCTCAAGAAAATCCCCAAAAATGGCTGCTGTTGTGACTGCCTTATATAGGCACAGGTGCTTCCGCGAGTTGTACCTTGCACTGTGCAGGTTGTACCTCGAATTACAAGTTTTCCCCTGCTGGACACCTTTTACTAAAACGTCCCTAAATCCTTGAGAAATATCCAAATGACGAACGGTTTGAAGCGTTAGAAACTAGACTCGAAGATCTTTCATTTGATAGGTTGTCCACCATATAAATCCTTATATATATATATATATATATATATATATATATATATAGGTATGCTCGTCCAATGTTAGGTTTTGTGTATACTCATTTGGAACTTTAGTCTATCATGTAATTTTCAATGACTTAGACTTAGGGCTCTCCTTAGGCCCCACATCACTTATAATATGACTCGTACACTTATTATCATATCAAATTAATATCCATCATATTAATAGTCCCCGTTTGCACACAAAATAATATATTAGCACCCATCAACTTTCTTAATAGCGCTTAAGTACTTCGAAATTTTTTGGGTGCTACATTCTCCCCCATTTAAGAACATTCGTCATCGAATGTTTTACAAGTCACTTCTAGGCATAGAGTTTTCATCCTTTTATCTCCAACCATTATATATAGGCACTTATGACTATATGGGTCTTATACTTCCTTTCCAAAATCAACTTAGAACTTCCCCGAATTTCAATTCCGACCGCTTGTACAAGTCATAATACCTGAAGTGAAGCTACTCATGGCCTCAAACCGCCGAACAACGTGCTAGGGCTCAAAACGACCAGTCGGATCGTTACAGTATATTATCCGAGTTTGCAACCCTGCGCCATCTGATTTGGATGTTAATATGGATTTTTGGGAGATAATTGAACATATGAACTTATACCCTAGAGGCTTTAAATCTTCTAGAGTAGGTACGGTCACGAAAGGAAGCAAAGGGGGTATATCAGGAGCTCAACAACTTGTGACTCGGCATAGGCCAAATCATCTCCCTCAAATTAATTTTAATTATTAAGTCCATTTTTTGGAATGTGAGGGGCATCAGGTCGCATGGTGCCTTTGATAGACTTAGCTTCTTAAAAGAAGGCATGAGCTAGCTTTTATGGCTTTGGTGGAACCTTTTTGCAAAAGATCCAAAATAGACAGATTTAGTAGATGGTTAGGGTATTATTCTTCTTACTCTAATTGTAACAACAAAATTTGGCTATTCTGGGATCACCAATATTGTTGTACCATTCTACAGGATATAGAGCAACAGGTAACAATTTGCGGAAGTTTCATCTTAAACTCAAGAACACCTGTAGAAAGCTTTCATAGTGGTCCAAAAATTGCAATGGGAATATTTTATATAACACAAATACAGAGAATAAGATTGGTGAGTTAGAAGAGAGATGTTTAAATGACAACTCTGATGAGAATAGAACGTCATATAACGAAGCAAATGCACAGTTGATTACGGATAAGAAGGAGGAGGCATATTGGAGACAAAAATCAGGGATGCAGTGGCTCAAGGAAGGGGATGCCAATTTCTAGATTTTTTCATTCAATAATGAGCTCTAAAAGAATGAGACTTTGTCTCAAAAAGACCAGGGGTTCATGGATCGAGGATAGTGATGCAATTGCTACCGAGGCCATCAAGTATTTTGAAGCACAATTCACAAAAGAAACAACTCAGAGGACTTTAGCATTTTACATTGCTTGCCTAAGGTTATATCAGAAGAAGATAATGAGAAGTTAACTGAAATTCCATCAATGCAAGAAGTGAAAGAAGTTATTTTTTCCTTATTCCCATATAGCACACCTGGGCCAGATGTAATTTCAGGAGCATTCTGCTAACAATGTTGGGTTTTTATCTCAGTTGATTTATATAACATGGCTTGTGATTTCTTTACAGGTACACGACTTCCTAGATCATTCACTCAGACATGTTTGATTCTTTTGCAAAAAGTCACGAGTCCACAGAGGTTTACATAACTAAGACCTATTAGTCTCAGTAACTTCAGCTTCAAGATTTTTTCTAAGTTGCTGAACATCAGGCTTGCAGCTGTGATACACAAGGCGGTATCTACCAATCAAGCGATTAAAAACATGTCTATTACAGAAAATATCATGCATACCCAGGAGCTAGTGCACAACATCAAGAAGCCCAACTCTAATGGAAATGTAGTTATGAAGTTGGATATGACAAAAGCATTTGATAGGGTGGATAGGGATTATCTTTGTCAAGTGCTAAGACGATTTGGATTTTTAGATAATTGGGTAGACATGATCTGGAGGATGTTGTCAAATAATTGGTATTTAATTAATATTAATGGAGGTAGGCATGGCTTCTTCAAGTCAGGAAGAGGAATAAAACAAGGGGATCTACTCTCTCCATCTCTCTTTATCATTGGAGCAGAATTATTGACAATTCTCATGGAATACCTGAAGAATGAAAGTTTTATCCCTTATGCACTAGATAGAAGAAGTCCGATTATCACTCATCTCAGCTATGCAGATGATATTATTCTCTTCTCATCTGGTGATCCTTTGTCTCTCGTTGCTAAGATGGGGAAACTCTCAACATATGAAAAATGCTCTGGGTAACAATCAACAAAAGTAACTCTTGTTTCCTCGTTACTCCCAATACTCATCTCTCTCTCACAGGATTCACCCACTCCAAATTCCCTTTTTCCTATCCTGGTTGTCCTATATATATATATTGGAAGGAAGAAAGTGATTTACTTTGGGGTTCTAGTAGCCAAAATCTCTTCAAGACTCCAAGGGTGGCAGGACATGATGCTTTCCTATGGTGGGAGAGCAGTCTTGATCAAATCAGTATTGGAGTCCATGCCTCTTCACATTCTTTCGGTAGTGCAGTTGCCAAAAACAACTAGCTCACAAATAAAAAAAAATTTCTAATTTTTACTAGAGTGAACTGGAAGGCAAAAGAAAGTTCCATTGGATCTTGCAAAAATATGTGTTATCCCACTGCAGAAGGAGCAATCGGGTTCATGTCTTTTGAAGATATAAGTAGAACTTTTGATTCTAAAGTATGTGGAACTTTAGAACTAAGAATTCATTATTTAGGCAATTTATGGAGGTCAAGTATTGTCCAAGGGCTCATCCAGTGTGCAAAAAGTGGGCAGCAGGGCAATCTCACACATGGAAGAGAATGCTTGATGCTAGAAAAGATAGTGAGAGTCATATTGTTTGGAATATGAACAATGGTGATCTATCCTTTCGGTGAGATAATTGGGTAGGCATTGGACCTTTATCTCAGCATCTACCTAATGCATATAGACCAAAGAAGCTCAGGGTGTCTGAATTTGTTCACAATAGCTAACATGGGGGAATATACAAAGCATGGTTCTTTTTCTCACAGGATTTAACACTACCCACAAGAGTTAAAAACTTTGTGAAGAATGACATCAAAGGATTAGATATCTTTCGTATTAAAGCTCGAAAGAAGTTTTTTACTTTTTATCATGGTTGATTATAAATTAATGATTGTACAGTTCATAGCTACTTTTTGCAGAATTCATAAAGCTCAAACTGTAAAGGAGGAGTCCTCATCATCATTGTTACATTTAGCGATTGTTTTTTACCTTCAATCATTGTGTATTGGAGGCTAAGATTTATGTCCTCCTTCATGTACTCTTCTTTTGTGATTTATACAGATAGGGGTCTGGCCTAACCCTACACGCCATTGTGGTGGATTCTAAAAAAAAAAAAACTTTCGGCATTAATTGGGTTTTAATTTATAATTCTAAACGCACATTGTATCAATTTGATTCTCTCAAATAGTAGTCAAATATTACAAGTCTATAGCATAGATTCTTCAATCTATATGGGGCGATATCATTATCACGATCCAAATATCCCATCGAAGCCATGACGGTGCTTAAACGCTTGCTAGGAAAGCCATTAACAAACGTGCAAAAATAAACTTCACCAATCGTAAGAAGTAGTCTCAGCAGCGGAATAATCATAAATAACTAAAATCGAATAACGACAATACAACTGAAACCATCACACGATCTTGGTGTCACCAAGTGCATGAGCTCTATAGAATAAGTAAATACATGGTCTAAATCAAATACAATATTGTCCGAAAGAAAAAACAGTATTAACATTAAATAAGGAAAAGGACTCCACGGACTGCAAACGGAACATCAATGCTACCTCGAGATCTCTTACAAATCTGAATCTGGCTCTCGGGCAACTATCACGATCAACAATACCTGGATCTGCACACAACGTGCAGAATATAGTATGAGTACAACCGACCACATATACTCAATAAGTAGCAAGCTTAACCTCGGGCTGAAGTAGTCACGAGCTTGACAAGTTTCGATGCTTACTTTCCACATCTAACAATAATAATAATAGCAGAATAATAGCATATAAAAGAAAATAACTCAAATAAAAACATGCTCATATTAACACAATTGGAGGAGAAATAGATATGCTTTTCAGATACAACAGTCAAGGCATCAACTTCCATAAATTCACTTAGACAAGTATTTAACAAGATAAAAACTGTGATATCAAGTTCTAAACATCAAGTAGAGCTATTAAATACCAATTAGCATGAGGGATAATACAGCTCTATGCCTGCATGGCAGTTATACATGCCAAATCAACTAAGAACCACAGTCTGAATATCAAGTATACATAATCTCAGCACATTCATAGTGCCTGGCACAAAGTACCCCTTAATCATACTCTAAGCACGCTCACGGTGCCTGGCTCAAAGCCATGGACCTACACACGCACATACATACACATACTCAGCACCGTACGAGTGCCTAATACAAGTCTCTCACCAAGCACATATATATGACCATCTGCCTGCGCCCACAGTTATTATCTGGCTCCGGGGGAGGGGGGGTCCTTGTCCATGCGCGGATCGGATCTAAGTCAACGATCAATATCACTTAGCCCAACATGGGATCTGACGCACGCGTCAACTCAATATCAATACCCAGTGGCGAAGCCAGAAATGTTTCCAAGGGTGTGCAAACTTGAAAGAACTAAAAAAAAATTCTCGACAAAGGGTGTTCAATATATATCTTATACATCTAAAATCAGTATTTTACTTATATACACAGTGTAAATTTTTGTAATATTTCGGTGAAGGGTGGTCAGTTGACCACCCTTTGTTAAAGGTTGCTTCGCCCCTGTCAATACCACTCAGCCCAATATGGGGTCCGGCGCACGCGTCACCTCATAATCAATATCACTCAGCCCAATATGGTGTCTGGCGCATGCGTCAACTCAAAATCAATACCAACATAGCTCTATGGCCCAAGATCAGTCATCAATCCGCTCAAGTACCATATGCCAATATGTCACAGAAACATTATTCAATATACCAGACGAAATATACCAATATATATATATATATATATATATATATATATATATATATATATATATATATATATATTCTTTATTGCAACAGATTACATTTTATTTTCATCATAGATCAATAATATCTTGATCTCCTTTCTCTTAACTAACGAACAAACCCTAACACAAATTCCTCAATTTCATCACATTTTCCGTTGCTAACAGAATCTCTTAAGCCTCAACATTTTCAACGGTTTTCTTCTGCAATAGGTTATACAGAAGGGGAGATTAAGGAAGTAGACGAGGAAACGGGTCATTTTCTGGCTTCTACCCAACACGGTCCAGGTCCATGCTATACAAATAACTGAAAATCTAAATCTTTAGGGAACATTTTGACAAATAGCAACTTCTACGGCCGCAGATTGAAAATCAGCCATCAATTTAAAACTAATTTACATGTTGTTATAGGTCAAATTCGTCTGATAGCATAGAATTTCTTTGTGCTGTCAGTGCATAAAACATGAAACACTTTTGACTTTTTCACATCCATTTGTCCTGGCGAGGCATGACAATATTTGGCACGTTAGGTTATATGTTGAGGTACTGATACTCAAAAATGATTTCCTTATATAGGTCCAATGTGGGAACTGACTCTGGAAACGTTTGCAAGCCTAAAGAAATAGCTACTTCATACGATAAACTGGCGGTGTTTGGCCTTGTCATTAGCTATTACGTTGGACTTTATTGTTTGTTCATAATGTAAGTGATTTGTCTTTTTCCTTTTTTCAAGTTAGCACAATCTTTTATTGGTTTTCACTAATGTCGCATATGTGCAAAACGTTAACCTTCTAATAAAATTCACCTTATCCTTGTTGTTAAAAGAATAAACCAACTCTTGTGAGGCAACAAAAAGTTTTGTGGTTCTTGAGGATAACTTCACGGATGGAAATCTGAGCTAACTTTTAATTTATCATACAAATTAAGTTATAAAACTAACTTTTGTAACGTAAAATAATTTAATCACGAAAAATAAGAAATGCCAGAAAATGATAATCCGGTCCCAGAAAACACAAGTAAATTTTTGCCAATTCTTGTATAAACGTAAAGTTGAGAGAGCAGAAGAGTATGAGCGGCATACGTAGTTGAGAAAGTAATACAATAACAACAACAACAGATTCAGTGTAATCTCATAAATTGAATCTGGAAAGGATAGTGTACGCATAGTGTCCTAGCTACCTTGTAAAAATAGATAATAAGTTGTTTCCAAATAGCCTCGGATAGTTGAGAAAGTAATACCAACAAACAAAATGATGTTCTCAGTGGATGGTTATATTTATTTTTTAGGGTCATGTTTTGAAATACTTGAGTGGTAGAGTTAAGCGTGCAATTGACAACCCTCGTGAGCATCATTGTATTTAGATATGATAACATTGTGTGTGTGTGAGAGAGAGAGAGAGCTGGCCCTTGTTTTCTTCGGTCTGTTTCAAACATGTACATTAATACATCAAAAGAAATGAGAACATTATTTTTTTCGTCCATTATATTCCGAAAGAAATAATAAATGGACTAATTGTTTAGGGCATTTTGCCATATTTGAGGGCGTTGAGATCAGCATAGTACTTTGTTATCCATCCTTCAATGATTTCAACCTCTGTTTTCCTTTGCATGGTTAACCATTCTGGATCAGTTGGCTTGCTAGTAAGAATGTCTAGACAATGGGAACCTACAAAAATAAATAAAAGGAAATGAAAAGAATTAAGCAAAATTCACAAGTCCACATCTGGACAACAACAAAAAATTAAATTAAATACATCGTATTAGCTCAAGTTGGTACAGTTTTTGTTCCCAATATCAGTTGTCTTGGCAAATCGAATGTGTCTAAAAATATTTGATGTTTTAGAAAAAAAGAAGGAGTTTATCAACAATTATTGAAATCCATATATACTTAACGTTTATGTAGTACATTATTAACTAAGTGAAATATATAAGGAGAGATAAAAAGTATTTTAGAAAAATATCTCGTATGTTCGGATCTATTAAATATTTTTCTTAAAAAATTTCAAAAGACAGATAATATGAACTAGTATTGTAAGTAAAATATTTGTAAAATTTATGATTGATGTTGATGCCTTTACTAATATTTCCTATTCTATGATAACATAGAACATGAGCTCCTTTATTACTATATTTTGTTTGGAAAGTAATAATGGCATACCGTTACGCGTGTGGACAGCTCGTAGACTATGAGATATGTCTTGCAAAACCCTAAAACAGAAAAGCAGACAAAAAAAATATTAATGCAAGACATATAACATGAATTAGGTCAACAATTTAACATATGTCACCAAATAGGAAAAGGAAAAAACATTGTCAAGGACGTACCCTGCACTACTGTAAGGATCTCTTAGCCCATTAGAGAAAATGATGTTGCTAGCAAACCTATGAAGAATTAATTTTATGTCCTGCAAATTCACTCATTAAGGTTAGATATATATATATATATATATATCCTAGTAATACATGAAAAAAGGTAATTCGTGCACAAAATATTTCGCGTTCACGCAAGGTTCAAAGAGTATCACACCATTAAGAATATAATGTAGGCAGTCTATACGGAGAATTCCGGACACAAGGGTCACCACGTGGAGAAAAAAAATTATCATATAAAGACAACTTTACTGTCATTTCAAGTCCAGATATCTAATGCATATATAAGAAAAAAGTAAAATGACAAACCATACATAACAAGGAAAATTAAAGTTGTAAATTGAAGTAAATTTAGAGTATAAAAGGAAGCATACATGTCCACCATAATAAGTTGTGATCCAGTGTGGACGAGGAGAGACACCATAGTTGCTCTTGCAGTCGTCTATAAACTCATCCAAATTAAAAGGAGCTGAATAGAACATTGTATCATTTTTGCCTCGCCCTATAGGCATCACCATCTCACTGCATGTCTGAAAAAAACAGAACTAGCTAGTATTAATTTTTAAAATATATTTACTACATAATATCTGTTGAAAATCAGATAAAAATATTATTTCGACCTATAAGTTCTTGAAGTAATTTCACCTTTAAAATTATAGATTCAAAATTAATAATTGTTCACATATATTATATTATATTTATGTGGCGTGTCAAAAATGTTGAACAGTAAAATGCTATGGTCATCTTTCCACCATTCTCCACTTAAATATCAGGCTTCTCTGTATAATAAAATTTGAACTTGTGGTCTGCCTCGAATTAATCCACGCATTGTGCTCTTTCCACTGAACCAAAGTTTTTAGTGTGTACTTACTTGCCATCTCCATCCCATGTTGGTTTCACTAGGTTGATTATACACATTTGTGTTGTAACAACTTAAATTCCCTTGAGATGCAACAATTCCAGCATAAATACGATCAAGAACATGACTTCCTTTGTGTGCACCATCAATTCCTCCACAAACCACTGTCACTGGATATGTTGGTGGCTTATTATACTGAGCTGCTGTTGCATATATTGAATCCAAATAATCCTTCAACTCAGAAGAACTATTTAAGTGGCTGAACTCCAAGAAAACAAGATTAATTAAATTGAATAAAGATAGGTGGGAAAAAAAGAAGAAATAAATCTGAAATATATAAAAGAAAAAAGAAATTAAAGATTACGAGCAAGTCTTGAATTTCCGACTGAGATAGGAGAGTCCATTTTTTCTAGAAGCAATCTTATCAATTATAGACCATGATTTTCGTATAGTTCGGTAGCAAGTCTTACTCACTTCCTGAAATAATTGTGGAATTTAACTTGTTAATTAGTTAGAACAAAGGAAAACTTAAATAAAATAATAAAAGATTTGATTTATAAAATAAATTAATGATGTTTTTCTTACTTTAAAATCCTTAGTCACAATCGAATAATATCCATTTTGTGGAGTGATGTCATCAAAATAAAGAATAGGAGCTGATGAAGCTAGAGCACCAAGAGCTATATGAGGATACTTCATTCGAAACCACGAAGCAAGCACTGAAAGTTTCGCCAAAAAAAAAAAAAAAAAAACGAAAAGAAAGAGAAAAAAGAAAAACAAGAAAGAAGAGAAGAAGTT
>NW_017673326.1:0-33472 GCF_001879085.1 Nicotiana attenuata
CGCGTTCAAGTTGGTAGCCTATTGGCACGTTGTGGCATCATATGAGACTTTTGGTCATGTCAGGGGTGACTTGTTGCCTGAGCAGTTCGCACAGAGTAAGATAAGGTTACTGGATCTAGGATCAGTGCAATCTGAATATATGAAGTATATTAAGGAGCAAAGACCATTATTTGGTTCAGAAAGAGGTGATGGTTCTTGACAGGAGTATAGACCCTATGAATCGTTGATTCGGCAGTCGGTTATGAATTTCTACACATCCCTACCGTCGTGGCGGCATTGCGAGAGTTGGAATAGGACTTATATATGTCATGGGGTGCATTGTGAGCATTAGATTCGGGAAATATCGACTATTATGATCAGAGAGTGTTATTATGGTCTTGTGAATGATGGAGTGCATGGTGTGAATTCAGCAAGGATGTGCAGTCATGTTCCGGTACAACGTGTGGTGATTGATACGGTGTTCATATGTTGAAAGCAGGCCTGGCAGAGAATTTCGGATGTTGAAACTGGGCTCCAAGGCTTATTTGCCTAAATGAAAGAGTTATCTTTAGATTTGATTGAGTTGATATGCCCAGCTGAGTTGTGGTAGCATGGGTAGGTGCTCGAGATATTAAACAGTGATTTCGGACAACTCCAGCACGGTTCTTAGCATGTTCGAGGATGAACGTATGTTTAAGTGGGAGAGGATGTAACGACCCGACCGGTCATTTTGAGCCCTAGCGCGCGCCGTTCAGCAGTTCGAGGCCATGAGCAGCTTCAATTCAGGCATTATGACTTGTACGCGTGGTCGGAGTTAAATTTCGGGAAGTTCGGAGTTGACTTGGAGAGGAAATTCTCATTTCGGAAGCTTTAAGTTGAGAGAATCGACTAGGATTGGATTTTAGAGTAAACGGCCTCGGAATCGGGATCTAAAGGTTCCAGCAGGTTCGTATGATGATTTCGGACTTGGGCGTATGCCCGGATTGGGTTTTGGGTGACCCGGGAGCGTTTTGGCGCCTATTGTGGTAATTAGCATTTTGGAAGAAATTTCATAAGTTTGGGTTGAAGCATTTCTGTGTTATCGATATCCGTTTGGGATTCCGAGTCTGGGAGTAGCTCCGTATGGTGATTCTGGAGTTGGGAGCGCGATCAGAAGTGAATTCGGATGTCCGTGGAGCATTTTGGAGCCATTTGGCTAAGGATAGAAATTTGAAGGTTTTGAGAGGTTTGACCGGAGGTGGACTTTTTGATATCGGGGTCGGAATCCGATTCCGAAAGTTGGAGTAGGTCCGTAATGTCGAATAGGACTTGTGCGCAAAATTTGAAGTCAATCGGACGTGATTTGATAGGTTTCAACATCGAAAGTAGAAGTTTAAAATTCTAGAGTTCATAAAGCTTGGATTGGAGGTCGATTCGTGGTTTTAGCGTTGTTTGATATGATTTGAGGCCTCGAGCAAGTCCGTAATGTGTTTTGGGAATGGTTGGCATGATTGGTTGGGGTTCTGAGGGCCTCGGGTGGATTCCGGGTGGTTAGGTTAACGGATCGAAATTGGAATTTTAGAGATAGCTGAAGGGGTCTGGTTGCTGGTATAACCGCTTCTGCGGAGGGTTCACCACAGAAGCGGCCCCGCGGAAGCGAGGAAAGGAACCGCAGAAGCGGTTAGATGTGAAAGGAGCAGGGACCGTAGATGCGGGGGTATCGGCCGCATCTGCGCAAGCGCAGAAGCGAGAAGAAGGACCGCAGAAGCGGTGATTGGCACAGGTGCGATGAGGGCTCCGCAGATGCGGCGAGGAGTCCGCAGGTGCGGAAGTCGCTGGGCAGAATATTTTAAAAAGCAGGGTTGAGTTCATTTCACCCATTTTTCTCTTCTTTGGGGCGATTTTGGAGATTTTTGAGAGGGACTTCCACCTAGCAACTTGGAGGTAAGTTAATCCCACCTATCTTGAGTTAAATACATTGATTAAGTATGGATTTTAGCATGTAAATTGGTAGAAATTTGGGGTTTTGGTGGAAAGACCTAGAAATTGATATTCTTGGAATTTGACCACGATTTTGGGTATGGAATTAAGAGAAAATCCTATATTTGAGTTCGTGATTTCATGGGTAGACTTTATCTTCAAAAAATTTCGGAATCCGGGCCCGTGGACCCGAGGGCGTTTTTGTCAACTTTTCGATCGGGGTTAGGGATTGTTATCAATTGGATTAATATGAGTATTTTATCGTATATTAATGGATTTGCATAATCATTGGCTAGTTTTGGAGCATTTAGCATCGATACAAGACTTCGGAAGGGCGTGGAATGCCGGTTATGGGTCTTCGGAGAGGTGAGTCTCCTTTCTAACCTTGTAAGAGGGAATTGTCCCCATAGGTGAGTCAATTGGTTATGTGCTCCTATTTGCGGGGGCTACGTACGCACGAGGTGACGAGAGCCCGTGCGTAGATACTATATGTTTAAGTCCGGGTAGTCTAGGACCCAAAAGCATGTTATACTCGGAATATTTGTAATCTTATTGACAGTTTGAGTTGTTTAAATATCGTTGAGTTAGTAAATGAATTTCTAAAAAGATTTACCTTCATTTTCTTGAATTGTTAAAAGAGAATTGGTTTGTCCTTGGATAAATTTCTCCCTGATGAGTTCTTAATTGACTGTTTGAATGTGTTTATATATTGTGGAACGGGTCGAACGCCTCGATAGATTAAATAGATGCATCTATGGTTCGCGCCATTCGACCCTCTGGCAGTGCACAGTTTAAATATTGTTGGATCGGGCTGTACGTCCTCGGCATGATTTGCGCATGCTTGTATTGCTTGCCTTGATATTTATTGAAGTTGATGTTGCTTCTTCCCGGCTTGAGATAACTGTTAATTAATGGATTATGAATTCGGAGACTTTTAATAAAAAGGAATTTTCACCCGTTTGGTAACTTATTTGGATCTACTATTGTCCTTAATAAAGCCGTGAGTCATCGCATTAATAATAGTATTATTGGACCATTAATAAGTGTCGAAGTTGCCATCTCGTCTCTACTTCTTCGAGATTAGGCGGGATACTTACTGAGTACACGTTGTTTTCGTACTCATGCTACACTTGCTGTGCATTTTGTTGCACAGGCACAGGTACTTCTACTGGCCTATTGGGCGTACCAGCATGGGCGACCTGGAGACTATGTGAGCTATATTTCCTCAAGGCGACCCGCAGCTAATATAGTCTCTCTCTCAGAATTTTATTTATCTTCTGTCCAATTTGTATTCCGGACAGCTGTTGTACTTTAATCGATTTCTTAGAAATTGCTCATGCACTTGTGACACCGGGTTCTGGCATGGTTATGAAGTATTTTGTATTAACTGTTTGTCATTTAAATTTGAATTGAGACGATTATCTTTTTAATTGGTCAATTTGAAGGAAAATCCTAGATTTCAAAAGTATTAAAACGAGAATTTGATTAAGTACTTTGGTTGGCTTGCCTGACAGTGGTGTCCGGCACCATCACGACCCTTAGTGGATTTTGGGTCGTGACAATAGGAAGTTATAACTACTCCTCAGATCAACCATTCGTGAAGCCACTTCTCCTTTAGCAATGACCATAGCAATTTTCTGAGCCGAACATCGATATTATCCCTCCAACACGCTGAAACTGAATTTGTTTGTATGAATTCTAGATCCCAACAATCTCATCTAATTCCAACACAACTACTCTGATGACATGACACACCAATACAATCTAAAGACACAACTCGTGCAATCCGCGCACCAATAAGCAACAATCTGAATGTACTCAAATCATGAAAATGACTCAAATGAGAGAGCTGTACCACAAGCTCACCAGTACCACCACACCAAATGCTGAGAACTCGTCACACTTCGTAGAAATAGAGCACACGAATCTAGCCCAAAGGATCATATCTCCACATAAATTTGCTGAAATGCGCGACCCTATCCAAACACTGGTCCGCACGAAACACCACAAGTCACCATGCCCAAAATCATCAACCAAGCGCAATTTAATGCCTAGCGCCCAAAAGTGAATCACCATAACCATGGAGAAGCAATGACGCAATGCCACACCAGTCCGAAGGAACATAACCAATGTGCAACAAATCATGCAACACCCAAATACCCGTCTCATTCAAATTCTGCTATAAAGCCCAAATGAAACCGCACCATATGTGCATATAACCACCAAATCTCAACTCCTCATAACACAGAAGAGTAACTCATAGATCACGAATAAGCTCAACAACAATCGAATGGCACATCTCTCAACAATAGCAGTTCGGAGTAAACAAATCTAACCAGGTGCAGAACACACAGCCATGTTGGACCTACCAATGAACCCCAATTCAACTCTGGTCACCCACAATAGATAATTAACTCTTTGAAGGTTCACAATGACTGAATCATAGCACATACTACCCTCTGACCAACCTTAGCTGTTTTCTCACAGTCCACAACCACAAAGCCATCTAATCACGGAAACTCTCAGTCTCCCAATCCATAAAGCACACGAATCACCATATCTGGTCCCAGCTACACTGCCCGAACGTCTAACATACATCTGATATTCGATCATTCCGAGGGATACTCCTATGATTCTTCTATGCTACCAAGCCAACTTGAATATCGACAGTCGATCCAATAAAAGAGTGCCACAATACTAATGAAGTATCCTTAATTCAAACACATTACTCTTTCTAAAAATGTATACCATCATCAAACCACACCAATTAGTAACATCATTTACCTAATCATCTGAAACTGCCCCTGCTGCCTAAGAATTTATTACCTTCCTTTCAGAACTGAACCGTGACCTTACACATGCAGATCTCACCCTACACGACATACCGCATATTCCATACCATCCAATGACAAATATGAGAACTTCATAATCCTTTCCAATCCACAAGCAACTACGTACTTCCCTAGCCAAGAACTCTCCATTTGATCCCATCTAGGAGAAAATCACTATACATCCCATGCTCCTCATTCAGTAGAAAATATACATCTCTAACCGTGGTAGAAATTATCAAGAACCCTACGAATCCCCTTTTGCACAAAATCAAACCATCAGAGCTGATTCTTTCTAACTCAACCAAGCTACACAAGCCATCAAAACCCAAGAGTATTGCCACGAAACACCTGTGGAAACCCACCGCTTCATAAGCACTCAAGAACCGATCATATCCATTACCATGCCAATCCGGCCTACTACCAGGCTATCCCATCTATCAGAGTTCCCTTCTGATTTCCTTTTGATTTACCTTCAACTTGATACTCTTTCTTGCTATAACACTACAATTCCTCAACCCAGACTCACCATACGAGACCCAAGCATAAAACCACACCGTCTAAGGCTCATAAGCCGCTGAATACTCTCTTAAATATTCCCAAAAGGACCACATTCAAAATACCTACCCTGAAGGTACTTTCTACGAATCCAAAGCCATTACCTTTACCTTCTTGATGCTGATATATAGAATCCCATAATGATATAGAAATACCACGAGTCTTGACACGCTCCAATACAAACCTCAGTTCCTAGCCAAATATACAACTTGAAAATCTCCAATTATAACATGTAAAATCTTGAACCCATTAGAACCATTCTCGAGAGTCATCCACTCTACTCAATCCACAATTACACCAATCAAACGGACCGGGCAACCAGTGCTCCAAAAGCACTCCAACACCGCAGAGTGTAACCTCACCTTAATACAACCAAGCAACTTCCTGTTCTATGCACCGTACATCCTTTACTACTAGCAACTCGAGTCATTCCACGATTCTCATACACCCATAAAGCATGTCATAACCTTTATTGAAATTTCCTTTACTCAAGCCATCCCCGGCCTCAACCTCCATAAGCCATAATAGATTCACAAATACGCCTCACACTGGAACCATCATAGCACATAACCGTGCACTCAACTAATCATTAGCAGACTCCCCCACTTGGCTCGAAGCCATAGATCAAAACACACAATAACTCATAATGAGTATACTCTATTACTGCCATAATACCGTAGTGAGATTGAACTAATTCCTCATAAGCTCGTGCAACACAGATCATTTAGTACTTCAAATCTTCTGCAATTCTCGCATTCACCCTCGTAACAGTCAAGCCCACTCTCTTAAGTGATCAAAATTCAAATTGTAACATATATATATATATTTCACTTGTAAATGAGATCTTCCAACAGACAACATAAGGATCGCACAAACTTCCGAACTCCCGCAGGAGATAACCCACCTGCTTCGCCTCCAACTAACACTTCTTTATACCTTCCATCGTCATAAACATTATACAGTCATTTAATCTTCCTGAGTCTGAACTCATATCACAGCGTGAAATTTACTTCACTTCCCAACTAGGCAACAGGAAAAGATCCTTCATCACACCCACAACTCGGGGCTATACATCATATCATAATGGAAATCAAGCACCAGATAGTTCTTGCTACCCAAAGCAGACCCTTCTCGTCTCATTCAATTCATATGAACACATCTCGCAGTCACATCACACTCATCACGTAACTATCTAGTCATCACTTCCCTTAATAGGGACACAATCGAACATATAGATCCAAAAACACGCGCTCGCGCAATCAACAGCTCAGGGCTCAAGCTATAGGAAAAATCCGGACTCAAGTCCTCCAGACTGGCCCAACATCAACACACAAAGATCACATCTCGCCCCACGATTAGGGAATCACAAGCCATCGATGCACGTCTGATACTGAGCGCTCATGCGCGCATACGAATGCGTGGAAGGAATTCAAAGAGTTACATTTCAAGCTGAATCAAGGACGCACGATAAGAATTCAAGAATGTGAAGTTTTTCATCACGATAAGAATTCAGAAATCTAAAATAATTAATGACATAAAAGTAATATCTCTTGAATTTAAATAATAATAGATTATATCACTTTGATTTAATATCGGTAGTGCAATCTAGTCAAAAACTTTATATTAAACTGTAAGGGTAGCTTCAGTCTTCATAAGATAGATAACCAAGAGAGGAAGGTGAAAAACGAAGAAATTAGCATAGGCGGAAAAGTCGAAATTCTGTAAAAAAATTAATCTCAACCCGCACCGCACCGCACCCGCATAGAATTAAAAAAAAAAATATTTCGACCCGTCCCGCACCTACGTATGCCTAAACCCGCCCCGCCCCGCATATGTCTAAATCCACCCCGTCCCGCACCCGCACTGCCCCATTGCCATCCCTACACAAAATGATTGGTCATGATTCATGATAGAGTAGTGGGGGCGGAAAGAAAAAATATACCAAACACATCGTCTATATATAAAGTTTTATTAGGTGAGATACAACCATATATAACAATTATGATACCTCATATAATAAAACTATATTCTTAACTAAATTAAATTAATGGAAAAGTTATTATTTTTACCTAAAAATGTAACTCAAATCAATATTCAACAATATGAAAGGGGTTAAAAGCGGGACACAGCCATAAAAGTACCAACAAAAAAAAGAAAAAGAAATTAAGCACACATGTTATGCACGTGCCGAGTAATAAGAACAAATAAACAGTGTACGTTACGTTAAAAAAAATGACCAAACATATCTATACGTCCTCCTAATCAAGAATCTAGATAATCATTTCATCCACTTAAGAAAGCGTCCATCAATAAATGCCTAAACCCATCGCTTGGATTCATTCCTCGCTAATTATTTTCAGGACGAAATACATAAAGCGCTCCTTTAAATTGTGCCAAACAATTATTTGAACATCTTAACTTGGCATATGACCAGACAGACACCTCTGTTTGAAAGAATTGTATCTCTTAAACCTCTCACGCTGACATGGAAAAATTTGTGTGTTACACTCATATCTGAGCGCGTGAATCTCTTTAAAAATTAATTATCTTCTTTTTTTCTCCCTAAAATTAATATGGACCCCACCTAATTCATACCTCTTTCTTCCTCCACCGTCCTCTGCAACAACCGGTAACGAACTTGCAAACCAAACTACAAAATTGAGGTCCCTACATTCTTAGACAGAGCCATAGAGGTTTAAAATACAGAAATTAAAGAATAGTTTCAAATATCAGACCAAATAATTAAATAAAGAGGTAGGAATTTTTTAATATCTGCATTAGTCCAGCCCCAAAAAGCTATCACACACTGGGAAAGAATAAATGAAAAAAAAAACAAAAAGAAAAGCACCTCCATTTTTTATAGATATATATTTTTTTCATAAATAGACAATCACATGGTTCCGCCGGCGAAAAGCTAACAGGAGCTTCAGTTACACCACCATAGAACCAAAAATAATATCGTTACACCACCACAGAACCATTGTCACTTCCTTTAATCTCCCTTATTGACCCCAAATCTGGAAAAAAAAAAAACCATCTAAAATCTTCCAATTCCACCACAATTAGATCAGACAGTTAGTTCTTTGCGATGATAATATATCAATCAAGTGGGTTGATACGAATTTTGATTTGGTTTGCGTCTGCTTCGGCTCAAAGCGAATAGGCTGGCAGTCTTGAAGCGACGGAGAATTCTTTAACTTGAGAAGAAAAAAAAAAAGAGTGAAGCGGACTTTGGCAGCCGGCAGCGTAAGAGTTGGGGCTTCAAAGAGAAACAAACTATGAGGCCATTGCAGAAAGGAAAGGCAGCAAAGAGATTAAGAGCAGTAATGAAAGCAAAGCAAGGCAAAGAGGGTTTTAATGTGGCAAAGCAATGGAAAGGAGATGCAGCGTCTGGGAGGTAAAAAGGAGAGTCTTTTTCTTGTTCTTTTTAATTAAAGAATTATAAGTATTTTTTAATATAAACTTTAATATATTCAAGAAATACACATGTCATTCAATAATTTGTCAGATTGACATGTCATCAGCGAGCGTAACTCACACATGAGGTTTATTGAACTCGAGTGTTCACGAGACGCACCTGTGTTAAAGAGAAGTGTCTGTCTGGTCATATGCCAAGTTAAGGTGTTCAAATGATCGTTGGGGACAACTTAAATGGGCGCTTTATGTATTTCGCCTGTTTTCAGAAAATAAAACTCTTTGTCGTTTTGCAATGGCATGTCAACTGTGAAGATGTATTTATCAATTATGGTAATAGAGTTTTATTTTTTATTAGTTTGTATGATTGATGTATAAATTATTTTAAACATATATGTTGAAAACTTTCTTAATTGAAAGGATTTCCTTTAGTATGTAAAGCCTGTCTAAAATCAATCTATCTATATATAATGGAGAGGCAAAGACATTATATTAAGCCAAATGGCAACATAATAAAAATCTACTTGGCAATTTTAGGACAAAGTTAGTTAGGTTAGGTGATAATTAGTTTTTTTTTAATTTAAATTTTAATAAAATTACATTACGCATTTATTTTATTAGTAATTAGTTAAATATAGAAAAGAAGTGTGACGACCCGACCCGTCGTCACGTGAGTTACCGCTTCGTTTTCCCCGTTTCCAGCTTCTTTATGCTTCATTATCCGTATCTCATGTGATCGAGTTGGTTCGGAGAGGTTTTGGTAAGAAATGAGACACTTAGTCTCTTTAAGGAAGGTTTGGTTTGGAAAAGTCAACCGGATGTTGACTTATGAGTTACAGGGCTCGGATGTGATTCCGGTGATTCGGTTAGCTTCGGGGGATGATTTGTGACTTAGGAGCGTGATCGGAAGTGATTTTAGAGGTCCGGTGTAGAATTAGGCTTGAATTGCGAAGTTAGTATTTTGGCGAATTCCGGTTGATAGGTGAGATTTTGATCCGAGGGTCGGAATGGAATTCCGAGAGTTGCTGTGGCTTCGTTAGGTGATTTGGGATGTGTGTGCAAAATTTCAGGTCATTCGGAGGTGTTTTGGTCGGGTTTTTGATCAAATGCGTGTTTCGGAAGTTTTAGAAGAACTTAGGCTTGAATCCGATGTAATTTGATGGTTTTGGTGTTGGTGGAGGTGTTTTGATGATTGGAGAAAGTTTGAATGATGTTTTAGGATGGATTGGTACTTTTGGTTGTGGTCCCGGGGGCCTCAGGGTGATTTCAAATAGCCATCGGGATGAATTTTGGACTTGTGTCATTGCTGATATTTGCTGGTTCTGGTATTTCCGCATCTGCGGAAAAGGGACCGCAGATGCGGAAAGGGAGTCGCAGGTGAGAGTTTCTTGAGGAGTTAGTTTTCGCAGATGCGGGCTTGGAGCCGCATCTGCGGTGTCGCAGATGCGGCGATGGAACTGCAGAAGCGGACATGGGCCATTGGGATTTTTCGCAGAAGCGGGCAGGGGTCCGCAGAAGCGGTGTCCGCAGAAGCGGATTTAGACCGCAGAAGCGGTCCTAAGCAAATAGTAAAGTTCCGCAGAAGCGGAAACCGCAGAAGCGGTTAGAGGATCGCAGAAGCGAAAATGTCTGGACAGAAAGGGTTTTAAAAGTTTCATTTTGTTCCGCGAGCTAAGGCATTTTTCCACCATTTTGGAACATCCTTGAGAGCTTTTGGACGAGAATTGAAGGGGATTTTGACTGGGATTGATTAGAGGTGAGTTCTATGACCTAAATACATGATTTAATGGTAGAATCAACCTAGAAATTCATGCAAATTTATCAAAAAGGGGGAAGAACTAGGGCTTGAGTTTTCGTATTTCAAATTAGGTTTTGATGGGTCATTTGAGCTCAGATTTGGGAGTTCTCTATATGTATAGACTCGTGGCGAGATAAGGAATCTGTTGATGTAAAATTTGCCGGAATTCGAGAAGTGGGCCCGGGGCTCGGGTTTTGCAAATTTCGTGATTTTCGATGTTTTTTGATTCTTTTCGATTGGGTTATGTTCCCTTAGCCTATTGTGATGTATTCGTTGTGGTTTTGATCAGATTCGACGCGCGAGGAGGCCGATTTGAGAGGCAAGGGCATAGCGAGCTAGGATTTTGGCCGGCTTGAGGTGAGTAATGATAGTAAATGATATCCTGAGGGTTTGAAACCCCGGATTTGCACAACGTAGTGCTATATTGAGGTGAAACACGCGCTTAATGACGAGCGCGGGGTTGTTTACTATTGGGGATTATGACTTGGTTCGTCCCGACTTATGTTTTTACCGCGTATTTGACTGAGATGTGTTTATTATTAACATAACTTGGGCCTATTGCCATATTTTGGGCTTCATGCCGACTACTTGAATTCTCGTGGACTGTTATCACTGTTTCCTCACTATTTTGACATACTACTTGAACTCAGTCCTGTTGAATATACTATTTTACAAACTCAGCCGCTTTAATTGAACTTTGAGACTTAAATGGTATTTCCACTGTTGTTTGGGCTGAGCACTACTATTTTATTGATGCCCGAGGGGCTTATGATATTTTCTGGACTGAGTGAGGCTTACAGGCCTTGTGAGCGATGTGAGGAGGCTTTCAGGCCTTGTAAGCGATGTGAGGAGGCTATCAGGCCTTGTGAGTGGTGTGAGGAGGCTTTCAGGCCTTATGAGCGATGTGAGAAGGCTTTCAGGCCTTATGAGCGACGTGAGAAGGCTTTCAGGCCTTATGTTGATATAGCGTTTAGGCCGTAAGGGGCCCCTCCGGAGTCTGCACACCCACAGTGAGCGCGGGTACCCATATGATCTGAGAGTGAGCCCGAGGGGCTGATACTATGCTGAGTGATTGATACTGAGCCCGAGGGGCTGATACTATGCTGAGTGATTGATACTGAGCCCGAGGGGCTGATACTGTTCTGAGCGATTGATACTGGGCCCGAGGGGCAGATTTCTACTCATTGATTACTTGTTGTTTTACCCGATTTACCTGTTTTTAAAAAGGAGATTTCATTTGACTCTTTACTGTTTTACTGCTTTAAGTGATTTACTTCCTGATATAGAATTGCCTTGTGCACTTATGTGTTTTCATTCCTTCGGTTATTATTTATTATTATTACTTACTGGGTCGGAGTACTCACATTACTCCCTGCACCATGTGTGCAGATTCAGGCATAGCAGAGTCCGCTCCTGAGCACTGATTCCTTCCAGACCAGGCAGCGGGTTGAAGTTACGAGGTAGCTGTTGACGTCCGCAGCCCATTGTCTCCCCTATCTTACACCATTTATGTTTTTCTTCAGACTATTGTATCGGATATTACTCTTTGTAGACTTATAGCAAACTCTCTAGTAGCTCATGACTTGTGACACCCCGGTTTGGGCTGTGTCGGGATGGTTTCCCTTGTTACTATCATTGATTCCGCATTATTGGCTATATTAAGCATGTGTTAGAATTGTTAATATTAATTAATTGCTTTAAAAGAGGTGTTGCGTTGTTCTGGCTGGCCTTGTCTTCACGAGAGGCGCCATCATGACCGGGTTTGGGAATTGTGTCGTGACAAGAAGTCTAATTTGTATTTTAAATAATTACAAGCAACATAGTTAAAAATTAAAAAAAATATTGAAATTAAAATAAAAGAAAAGTCTAATTGCTTATTCCACATAATGTAGAAAACATATTCTAAAAATATTGATACATTTACACAAATAATAAACGAACATATATTTTGGAAAAAGTAAAAAATATAAATGTCAAAACTTTATTTTGAAAATTAAATAGAAGAAAAGTCTAATTGCTTATTCCATATAATATAGAAAAAAATAGTCAGAATATTGATATATTTTAATAAATAAAATAAAATACATATATTTTGGACGAAGTAAGAAATCCATATTATCTATGTTATATTAAAGGAGGTATTTATATATTATATTATCTATATATAATAAAAGGAATGCAAAGACATTATATTAAGTCAAGTGCAGCATAATAAAAAGCTACTTAACAATTTTAGGACAAAAGAATGTTATTCATATGATTAAGCCAAGTATCAATACAATATGCTTAGAGGGGAAGTGGGGCTAGTGATTCAACTTCAACTTAGAAGGTTTTGGGGAAGCCCACATATTTTGCAATACATAACCAAGAGTTGAAATTAGAGAAACTTTCAGAAACCACTATGTTTTAGTGGTTATTAACTAGTTGTAACTAACATTTACTATATTACTTCCTATAGCTATGTTTTCAGATTTTTTAGAGTGTATTCGATGTATTTAAGCTACTGTATTCATGAATACAGTAGCATTTCTAGGCGTGAAACAGGGGATTACATCTAGACAGATTTTTGTATTCGACTGTATTCATGGCATGAAACATGGGATTACAGCTAGACAGATTATTGTATTCGACTGTATTCACGGCGTGAAACAGGGGATTACACTGTTTTTAAACGCAAAGTGAATCAATTAACATAATAGACTCCTAATATAACTCAACAAACTCAATTATAACACACAAATTTTGTATTTCGAGTTATAAAAAAGATTCTCAACCGAAAAACACCCCGAAAACGTAGCAATCTTCAGAGAAATTATATAATACATCTGAATACATAAAGTATATTAATAAAAAAAAATATATACATTCATGGAATATAGCGAGACAGTGAATACAATGAAATACATAGAATACAACGGGATACATTGAAATACAATGAACAAAAGATAATGAATGCAATGAAATACATAGAATACACCGAGATACATTGAAATACAATAAAAAAGACAACGAATACAATGAAATACAGCGAGATACATTGAAATATATTAACAGAAAATTCAAGTTGCTCAGCCCCCAACTCCGTCGTCTTTGTTCAAGAACAACCCAAATGTCGTCTCGTTGAAGCAGCATCAGTATACAGTCCTTGCTCACCGTCACCGTTGCCTCCGGTTGCCGACGATTAGCATGTAATTACCGGCAAAATAATGGAGGTTTTTTTTTATCCGATATGTTGCGTCAGAGAATGAGATTGGGAGGGTCAGGACGGCGGTATCAATGAATAACAGCCACGGTCAAAACAGTGATGGTGGCAATTGCTCCAGCGCCCGGCGGAGGAGAAGACATCGGGAAGTAGAGAGAGAGGGAGAGGGAGAATAGATATGGGGTAGGGCATACGAGAAATTTGAGGGGATATGAGAGATAAAAATAATACAAAGCTTATTTTATGGCTTAAGGGTAGGAGATGACCATAAATAGATATTTAGCTATAAAAAATTAAAAGTTAGCTATGGAATATAATTGATCTCATTGACAGATTCCTTTTGTGATTTAACATTGCCAGCTAATAAAATATTAGGAAATTTACCTAGAATACAATATTTTAAGGACTTATTTAATTTTTTTTATCATTATTTTCACAAAATTACTTTTAATACAATTTATTTTATCGTGTACAACTTTTCATATCTTAAAGTCTCTCTCTTGAGATTCTCTATCACTTAAAAGATATCTCAAATTAATAGATATTCCAGTATATTACAAGCGTCTTTCCCCCTTTTCTTCGTCCCATATTTTCTGTGCAGGTAAAAATAATATAGAAAATACATTGCTTAGAAAATCATGAACAGTGGTGGTAGAGATTCCTCAAATTCCATCCCAAGCCCTCTTATAAGTGCATGATGTCTCCTCCAATTCCTTTGTTCTTCTTAACTGTCAAGGGAAATTTCTTATCACCCAACCTTTCTTCTACTTCCAATTTTTATATTTTGTGGTATTTCGAAAATAATAAAGTAGCTTATTGGGTGACTTACTAAACTGGACGCTCATTAGTTGTATAAAATGAAAGCACTTATATTTTACAAAACGTGAATCCAATAATAGTTGTAGATAATGGAATATACTCTTATAAAAGTTGCAGTTACTTATAAAATTAAGCAACTTTGCTACAAAAACAAAATTGGTAAAAGAAGTTCAGAAGAGAGACAAAGTTAAAAATCTTAATATCTGGATTATATTGGAATTTCATAAAAGGTGTCGCATTTTGCTCTTAACCGGTAATTAGTCGTGTAGCTACTGTCACTCTCAACCCTAAAAGAAATCCTTCAGATTAGGAGGCAAAAATCTTAACTGGTAAGAAACTTCACTTCTCGTCAGGTTTCTGTTACGACTTCTGCAATTTGGATAAAAAAGAGAGAAGATGAGCTCACCTAAAGGACAATCGAGTCCTTGAACAGTTCGCTCGAACAGAACTCAATGGAGATGAGAAAGAGATGAGAGAAAGACAGATTTTATTCCAAAATTATCTGATAAATCCCAAAAATGAGAAAGATATTCCCTATATAGAAGTGGTGGGAAAGTTAGTTATAACTAACTTCCGGATCCCTCCTTCTACTTATTTCTGCGCGCGTGCTAATCACGTGAGTTGTTACCAACAGCTAATATAACTAACCAACATCTAATACAACTAATTTGGATAGCTAATACAACTAATTTGGATTAACGACTAACAACCATTACACTGAATTGAGCTAATTTGGAAAGAGGCTTCTTTTGGATCGTAACAATACTCCCCTCTTCAGATAATCCTTGTCCTCAAGGATTGAAAAGAGGAAATCGCTGTTTGAGGTCGTGGTACTCTTCCCATGTGCTGTCCTCAGGTGTTGCATTAAACCACTTGACTAGAACTTGGGAAACAGCTCTCCTATGCCTCTGAATCATCCGGCGATCAAGTATGGCCTCAGGTTCTAGTAGAACATGCCCATCTTCTGAGAGAACTACAGGTAAAGTGACTGAGGCCGAGTGAGATCCTATCTTCTTCTTCAGTTGGGAAATGTGGAAGGTATGATGGATCTTGGTACCAACAGGAAGATCCAAAGTGTAAGCTACAGATCCCACTCTAGAAAGGATTTTGAAAGGGCCAAAATATTTGGATGAGAGCTTTTGAAACCCATGCTGTTTAAGAGAGAGTTGTCCGTAAGGCTGTAGCTTGACATATACCCAACCACCAATAGCATATGTCCTGTCAGTCTTGTGTTTATCAGCTTGAACCTTCATTCTATTTTGAGCTTTCTCCAACTGAAACTTCAACAATCTCACAGTGGCTTCTCTAGCTTGGATACTTCTGTCGACTACATCCAGCTGAGAACCGAAACTCATGTAAGGGAGCAAGGGAGGGGGTTTCTGGCCATAAACTGCCTCATATGGAGTCATGTTTATGCTGGAATGATAAGTGGTGTTGTACCACCACTCAGACAATGGTAACCATTAGGGCTAAGCCTTGGGCTTCTCAAATGTCATGCATCTAAGGTAGTATTTCAAGCATCTGTTAACCACCTCAGTTTGACCATCTGTCTGAGGGTGGTAAGAGTGGAAGTTAGCGGTGATACCTTCTGTAATCAGAATAACTCTTTCCAAAATTTGCTTGTAAAGACAACATCTCTGTCAAATACTATGGACTTAGGCATTCCATGTAGTTTGAACACCTGATCCATGAACAACTGAGCCACATCCAAGGCAGTATAAGGGTGTTTAAGAGGTATGAAATGAGCAGCCTTGCTCAATCTATCAACTACCACAAAGATCACCTCCTTACCAGCAGCTTTAGGTAGACCCTCAATAAAATCCATGGAGATGTCTTGCCACACCTTATCAGGTATGGGAAGAGGCTGAATGAGGCCAGGATAGGCTGCATTGTCACTTTTGCATTTTTGACATACATCACAGGCCCTTACATAAGCATAGACATCCTGTTTCATCTTCTTCTAATAAAAATCCTGTTTAAGCCTCTTCAAGATGGTTGTGATGCCAGAATGGCCACCAATAGAATTATCATGGTAAAAGGAGATAAGTTGGTTTCTGACTGTAGCATCAGCTCCTACCATCAACCTGTTCTTCCTGCTTAGGACCCCATTGTGGAATCTGTAATAAGGTTTGTTGGCATGCCCATCTTGAATGGATTGGATAATATGCTGAAGTGCAGGGTCTTGCCTCCATGATGCTTTAACTATGTCTAAAAGATCTGAGTTGACACTTGAGATGCTGTAAAGCTGGATGGACTCTTCTTTTCTAGACAGAGCATCAGTCACAATGTTCTCCTTGCCCTTCTTGTAAACAATAGAATAATCATAGCCAAACAGCTTGACTAGCCATTTCTGCTAACTGGGAGTAATAATTCTTTGCTCCAGTAAGTATTTGAGGCTGTGGTGGTCAGTTTTGATGATGAAGGGTCTCCCAAGTAGATAAGGTCTCCATTTCTGCACAGCAGAAACCAATGCCAATAGTTCCCTTTCATAGACAGACAATGTTTTATTCTTGTCTGATAACCCCTTGCTGAAAAAGGCAATTGGCTTGTTGTCTTGTGCCAACACAGCTCCAATTCCTCCACCTGAAGCATCAGTTTCCACTGTGAACTCCTTTGAAAAATCTGGAAGAGCTAACACAGGAGCTGAAGTGATAGCTAGTTTCAGATCTTGGAATGCAGCTGTTGCTGCAGGGTTCCACTGAAAGTTACCCTTTTTGAGCAGATCATTGAGAGGCCTTGCAATGATGCCATATTCTCTGATGAACCTCCTATAGTAGCCTGTCAATCCTAGGAATCCTCTTAGCCCTTTAATGGTGGTGAGTAGTGGAAAATCTAACACTCCCTGAACCTTCTGTTGATCCATAGCTACACCTTGCTCATAAATGATGTGACCTAAGTAGTCAATCTGTGTGACCCCAAAAGCACATTTACTTTGTTTGATGTACAAAGTGTAGGACCTAAGGACCTTGAAAGCTTCTTCTAAATGCAACAAATGATCATTCCAACTCTGACTATATATCAAGATGTCATCAAAAAAGACTAGGATAAATTTTCTGAGGTAGTCATGAAAGATCTGGTTCATTAGTCTTTGAAAAGTAGAGGGAGCATTTGTTAATCCAAAAGGCATAACTAAGAATTCATAGTGGTCATGATGAGTTCTAAATGCAGTTTTAGGAATGTCTGGCTCAAACATCTTAATTTGATGATAACCTGACCTTAAATCCAGCTTAGAGAAATATTTGGCACCATGCCGCTCATCCAGCAATTCTTCAATCACAGGGATGGGGAATTTATCCTTTACTGTGCAGTTGTTCAGCTCTCTGTAGTCCACACATAAACGCCATGATCCTCCTTCTTTTTTACCATCACAATAGGAGATGAATAGGGGCTGGTTCTAGGTTTGATAACACCAGAAGCTAGCATTTCATTCACCATCTTCCCAATCTCATTTTTCTGAACATTAGGATATCTGTAAGGCCTGATGTTGATGGGGGAGACTCCTTCCTTCAAGGTAATCCTTTGGTCATGTGATCTTAGAGGGGGGAAGGTGTGTTGGTTCCTCAAACAAATCATATACCTCTGCAATATAGCTTGCAGATCCCAGTTCATACTTGGTTCCTTTGGCAAGCCTTCCAGTATAAAGCAGCTGACTTCCACCCCTTGTTGCTTGCACTCCAAGAATAACCCCATAGATATCATACATAATTCTGCAGGCTTAGCTAATAGCTTGTCCATGCTGGCCTGTTGAACCATCTTAGTTGCAGGAGGTTGGATCCCCCTTAATGACACTTTGTGTCCCATGATGCTGAATTCCATTCGAAGTTTCTTGAAATTCCACATAACGTCACCCAGTGTGATCAACCACTAAATTCCCAAAACCATACTACAACCTCCTATTGGTAGCACTAACATATCAGAATCAAAAGAACACCCTGCATTTTCCAAACCAACTTCTTACAGATATAGTTGCTTTGCACTTTCTTTCCAACAGCAACAGATACATCAAAAGGTGATATAGCTGTCAAGACACATCCCAACTTCTTGGCAGTGTTAAGATCCAAGAAATTGTGGGTGCTCCCAGTATCAATTAGAACCTGCATAGCCTTGCCTTTGACTGATACAGTTACCCTCATAGTTCTGAAGTCATGTAGCCCATTCATGGCATGGACTGAGACATGAGGTAAAATAGGCCCCTCAGCATCGGTTTCCAACCCCTGGCCTATCATAGTTAACAACTCTGCTGGATCTTAACATCATTTCCTCTTCCAGTTCCCCTTCTTCTATTCCCTCCTCCACCTCCATAGAAAACAACTGCCTCCTATTCTTACATACATGTCCAAAACTATACTTCTCATCACAGTTGTAGCATAGCCCTTTACTCCTTCTTTCCTCCATTTCAGCAGGAGTCAATCTCTTGGCATTTCTGTAGGTAGGTTTCAGGGATGGGGTATGGTTATTGGATGATCTGCTGGGAGGTTGGCTGAATTTGGTAGGGGCATAAGGTTGAGGAAACTGAGAGTTAGAAAGGGGTTTTTGGGTGTTTTTGGTTGAATAGGAAGGAATTGTGGGAATAATAAAAACTTGCTTCTGCACTATCAAGGTCTGTTCCTAAATTTTAGCTAGACTAATTGCCTTAGCTAAAGTTCTAGGTGCTAACATTTTAACGAGCAACCCAATTTTCGGTTTTAACCCTCTAATAATGTAACTAACAGCATATTCTTCTGATAATTCCGCTCTAGTCAGTAGTTCATCAAACAAATCAACATAATCTTGTACTGAACTTACCTGCCTTAGATCCTTGAGATCTCCCATGGGATCATCAAAAAGTTCAGATCCAAATCTGGCATATAAGCAAGCTACATACTCACCCCAACGAGGCCAATCTCTAGTCACCATGTGCTTCATGTAAGATTGGTACCATTGTAGTGCCCTGCCCTCTAGCTTGCACGAAACTGCTCTCACCTTAGAATCCTCAGGTGTTTCCTCATATGCAAAGATCTGCTCAAATTTGTATAGCCAGTCCTTCAACCCTACTCCATCAAAGACAGGAAATTCCGTATGGTACTCATGATTGGGAGGCTGATGGCCTCTAGGACGATGGCTTACCACCTCTTGCCTTTCGTTTTCCACAGGCATCTCATGGTTTTGAACTCCAGTTGTAGTCAAATTTCCCACCAGCAACTTCCTAATCTCATCCATAGCCTGAGTTACCCAATTGTCCACAGATTTCTGCAATTCTGACACCGATGATGTAACTGCTTCTATCGATCCCTTGAGACTATCGACTTCCTTCCTCAACTCGTGCATTCGAGTGTTGTGATCGCCCATTTTCACAGATCCAAGGAGCGAGTGACTGATACCAATGTTACGACTTCTGCAATTTGGATAAAAAAGAGAGAAGATGAGCTCACCTAAAGGACAATCGAGTCCTTGAATAGTTCGCTCGAACAGAACTCAACAGAGTTCTGTTAATGGAGATGAGAAAGAGATGAGAGAAAGAGAGATTTTATTCCAAATTATCTGATAAATCCCAAAAATGAGAAAGATATTTCCTATATAGAAGTGGTGGGAAAGTTAGTTATAACTAACTTCCGGATCCCTCCTTCTACTTATTTCTGCGCACGTGCTAATCACGTGAGTTGCTACCAACAACTAATACAACTAACCAACATCTAATACAACTAATTTGGATTAATGACTAACAACCATTACACTGAATTGAGCTAATTCGGAAAGAGGCTTCTTTTGGATCGTAACAGTTTCAATTTGGATTTTTTATTCAATCTAACTCATAACGTGTAATGAAGATGCAATTGAGACTATTGATTCGAACTCTTGTTCGTTGAAACCTATAATTCCGAACTTCAGTTGTATCTGTGAAAATCTTCCACATAATAAATTTGGATACGATTTCCCGTATCCAATCCCCTTTTCGCATATTCATCTTCCTATCCCCTTTCCCATATTCATCTCCCCAGATAATGAAACAATTAAATAAAGAAACTCTCCTTCAAATTGTGGACTAATGAAAATCCAGTATTAAGATGCACAATTCTTGTTAACCTCACCGCGTATTTTTGGCCAGATATCTATCCGGATCTAATGGGCCTACAGTAAAAGTGAGAGCTGGGCCGGCTACTTATGCCAGCCAATTATTACGCTGGATGGACTTTTTCAAACCACTGTTTATATTTGGAATTTTTACCTCCTATAGCAAAGGTTAACACCTTATTTATTTTAAATAAATACCATTTAAAAAAATTATATTCTATAGATACCTCTTATTGTTTATAGCAAAATATCTAATTTTGGTTACCTCCTACCCCTAAGCCACTAAATACGCTATTCAGTTATACTATTTTATTTCTCTCTCTACTTTGATATATGCCATTCTCTTTCCCCATTCCCTGAAAACACAACTGAGGGCTCCGCTCGCTGCCACTCTCATGGGTTCCGCCGCCGCCGCCTGGACTTGCCGGTTCCGCCATCTTTCACTCTATCGGAACACTAACTAACTCATAAAGTTTCTCTTTCTGGCAAAAGTGACTTTTTTGGGAAAAGCTCAGATATTTTTTTGCTGCAATAGCAGATTCTTTATTATTTTGTGAAAAGGATTCGACTCTGCTCACAAGAGAACAAAGGCACTTGATTGAATACAAAGGGTCAGAAGCAACTTGATTTTTTGTTACGAAGGGCCCTTCCTATTTGATCAAATACGAAGGGCACTTGATTGAATACGAAGGGCCTTTTTGGTGAGATTCAGGTTTTTTGCTCGACGGCGAATTCGCCGGAAATTAGGGTTTATTCTTGAACAAAGACGACGGAGTTTGGGGCTGAGCAACTTGATTTTCTATTAATATATTTCAATGTATTTTTGATGTATCACGCTGTATTTTCATGTATTTCATTGTATTTATTGTCTTTTTTTTTCATTGTAATTTAATGTATCTCGCTGTATTCCACGTATTTCATTGTATTCACTGTCTTTTTCATTGTATTTCAATGTATCTCGATGTATTCTATGTATTTCATTGTATTCACTGTCTCGCTATATGCCATAAATGTATTCATATGTTTTTTTTTTAATTAATATAATCTATGTATTCAGATGTATTATATAATTTCTCTGAAGATTGCTATGTTTTTGGGGTATTTTTGGATGAGAATCTTTTTTATACAAGGAAATACAAAATTTATGTGTTATAATTAAGTTTGTTGAGTTATATTAGGAACCTATTATGTTAATTGATTCACTTTTCATTTAATAACAGTGTAATTCCCTGTTTCACGCCGTGAATACAGTCGAATATAATAATCTGTCCAGTTGTAATCCCATGTTTCACGCCATGAATACAGTCGGATACACTCAAATACAACAACTGATTAGTTGGACTTCCCTGATTCACGCCTATTTTTGCTACTGTATTCATGAATACAGTAGCTTAAATACATCTTAAAACAACAGAAAACCTATCTACAATCCGCAATATAGCAAATGGTATCTATAGATAGCTAATTACCACTAAAAGATAGTGCTTTATGAAAATTTCTCTTTATATTTTGGCTCCTTTAAAAAATGTTTTAGAAAAATAGCTCCACTAAAAAAATTTAAAGTACGCTTTTTAGAATTATGAAACACGAAAAGTCTTGACTCCTGACGATGACTAGAATCTTCAGTCATAACGCGAAATTCTTGTGATCGATGAGAATTTGTGGCAAAATCCTGATGATCACCATAAAGCGTATTATGGTGATCGCCGGGATTAATTTTTTGATCAGAAATTCTGAAGTACACCTAAAGAATCTAGTGATCGCCATGAGCTACTTCTAACAATTTGTCGCGAAGACTTTTTTCCCGAGACTTTTCTTAACGGATTAAAAATATAAATGGTGACAGTAAAATATTCTATTTCTATGAAGGGATTTTTACCTATTTATACTACATATGAAACTTATTTACCCTCCCTAATTAATTTTTAACTTAATTACATGGTCATATATAATTTACCAATATACAGAAATTAGTATTAATGCGTATCTCTTTATTTTATGAATGGGATAGGGAATCAATTATTTTTCCATCCATGCTCTCTCTCTCTCTCTCTCTCTCTCTCTCTCTCTCTCTCTCTCTCTCTCTCTCTCTCTCTCTCTCTCTCTCATTTTCTATTCTTTTCCCAATTTATCTTCGTTTTTCTTTGCTTTTTATCCTGTAAGCACGTAATTTTTGACCCGTCATATTTTTGAGCTATTTTTAGTGTTTAAAATATTTATTTAATTTAACTTTAATTTAAGGAGTTTTAGACAATTTTTTTACTTCAAATTACAATTTAAAAATACAAAATAGTTTTATTTATCATGTTTCTCACCTTTCTATATTTTCATCTTTAGCTTACGGTTAATTAGTATATTTATGATAATAGTATTTTAATTTTACCATGACTTTAGCCTATTTTCTCTACTTTTCACTTTATTATAACATTTGAAAATACAAAAATAGTTTCACTTTTAATATTTAGTTTTATTTTAGTAGTTTATTTTAATTAATTAAAAGTGATTTTTATATTTTTATAAATACATTATATTATTTTATTCTTCTTAGCCCAAATTTAAAACCAACAAGACATGAACCCAATCCAATATCCTAAATCCAAGCCCAAATGCTTCAACCCTAAAAAACCCTACATCTCTTTCACCCGATTCTTGGACAAGACCAGCCTCTCCACCCTTAATCTAAGAACCTAACAGCGCCCCAAAAAAAGGGGCTCCAGGCGTCTGCCGTTCCCACCAGCCGCTGCCCAACTTGATAGCTCCTAAGAAGCTCAACTCTATTCAAGGACAAAGATGAAGCTTTCGAATTCAATGAGAGCCTTTAACAAGATGTCAAGCTAAAGAGTTGCAAAACAAGGTCATTAGACTTCAAGTGCAAATAAAGAAGTTGTTAATTGGGAGGAAGAAGAGCTCAAGGATAAAGGTTGTGAATTAGCTAGGTGTTACAATTATTTTATGGCTCAAATTTATGTCCAAGAAGAGGAGTATTGGATCCCAAGAGACATCCTTTGAAGAAGGTCCTAACCAGTCCACTTTTGGACCAATTTGGCACCTAAAATGTGTTCAAACTTGCAGCCCATGAAGTCCCACCTAAAGCCAAATTTTTATAACATAAAAGGGACTTACTTGATGTCCAAGAAAGGTGCAATAGTCGTGCTAGATGTTGAGTGCAAGTTGGTGTCAAGTTGCTTGCGAATTTCCTTCAAGATTTAAACCTTGCATGCCTAGCCACGTTCGGCCACATCAGTCGTTTTTGCAAAATAGGGATATTTTCACAAAAGTGGCTTGTTAACCCATGTCTTAAAGTCCTAAGTCCACAACAAGGTTTCCTCTTTGTTTAGTGTCCATTCCTGTTGAATTTGCATGCTCAGCCAATTTTTTTGGCCATAAAGGTCATTTTTGCAAAGTGGGGCCATTTTTGCAATGTAATTTTGGAGACCCTAATTCCTAAGAGTCTTAGAGGTTAGCCTAATTGAGTTTGCACTTATAGTCACCTTTGGCCACATAGGTCATTTTGCAAAATATAGCCTCAATCATGTCTGGCATGTGTCCAATAGGAGGTGTTGTGGTGTCACATAATGTCTTGAGTCACTAACTCTATTTGGTCTTATTTTTCTCATTCAGGCATGGATCCATTTATCAGAGCTCGAGCATGACAGATACCCCAGGACCATTCCAGTCAGGACCGTTGCATACATGAACTGCTTGAGGATACTTTTATGTTCTGAGTCTGTCGTTCATGTTGTCTTTTACTTTCTAGTCTTGTACAGTAGTATCGAATCTTTTAGGTGGTGTCACAGTTTGTAGTAATCTAGTTGATTTTGTTGAATATTTTGTTGTCTTACTTATTATGATATATTCAAAAACCAAAAAAAAGTTATAAATGAAAAATCCAAAAGGATTTTTGTTTTTAGTTTATTTTGTCCATTACTTTTCTAGAAATACGGTTGGTATGATTCATGTAGAACATGATACACAGGAAACCTACATAGGATCCGACCGAATCATTTTAAAATTTTTTTTTTAAAAAAAGGATGAAGTCGTGGGATGCGAAAAATGAGAGGAAACTGTGCGATATAAGAAAAGAGCAATAATCAGAAAGAAAAGAGAGGGAAGACAATAAAAACCAAGGAGCAAAAGGAATAAAAATGAAGAGGAAAAGGGGCAAGAAGAGTGAACTTGGGATGATGCCAATATGACCCTCGTACCCTCGAAGTCATTTTAGACCATATAACTGTGACTAGGTGCATTGCACATAATGTGAGATTATCTTATGTTAAATGCCCTAACGCTAACTTGATGACTTCATTTTGTTCCTCTTTGTTATCTTCATTATAGCAGAAGGGTGGTTGGTTTGTGGTTCCAAAATTATAACTCTTCCCTGCAGCATAAAGTCGAAAGGCAATGGTAGACGACAACGGAATTGAGTTGGTTGATATTGGTGCCCAAAAGCAATTGGTTGAACAAGACAATGGGTTGGTTGAAGAGGTAAGGATGCTAAGACGACACATGGCGGACATGTATCAGGCTTGGATAAGTAGGAAGGCACCACCCCCGCCACCACCTAGCTTCCTAGATGCTACCCTCACTCAAGCTCCAATCATAGTGTCAGATGATCCACCATATTTTCCTGATTTTCCGCTTATCATACCTTTCCCAACCTCCCCAGTAGCTCCATTGTTCGTCCTCCAGCTACATTTCCCAAAAATTGCCCTCCTATCATATCCACTATCCTTACTATCAGAACTTCTCAACGACCTTTCTATCATAGATCCAACAGTGAGCGCCAGTTCAAACCTCTTAATACCCAATACTACCCTCTAGAGTTGGCTCACCAGGTCCCGGACTCATATAATCATAGCTCTCAAAATGAGCCTCATGTTGAAAATGAAAAGTCCACAGGAATAGAAGAGCGAGATGCGATATCCAGAAAGCTGAAAGGTGTGGAGCAGTCCTTAAAGAGCATGAAAGGGATGGGAAATCAGATTAACATGTCTTACAATGACTTATGTATGTTTCCTGATATTCATCTGCACGCGGGATTTAAAATGCCAAAGTTCAACTTATATAATGGGCGTGGAGATCCAATAGCCCATTTGAGGTGTTATTGCAGTGAAATGAGAAGTGTTGGCGGGAAAGATGAGTTGTTGATGGTGTATTTCAGTGAGATCTTGAGTGGGGCAGCCTTAGAATGGTATACTCGTCAAGATGTCAATAAGTGGAACGCATGGGATGACATGGCTCAAGATTTTGTTCGACACTTTCAGTACAATCTATACATTATACCAGACCGCTCCTCCCTATCTAAGATGGAAAAGAAACCCGAGGAAAATTTTAGAGAGTTTGGGTTCAGATGGAGGGAACAAGCTACTCGGTTCAGTCCCCCAATTGATGAAGAAATGGTTGAGCTTTTCCTACAAGCTCAGGGACCCACCTACTTTAGTCATTTGATCCTAGCTTTAGGTAAACCTTTTAATGATGTGGTAAAAATGGGGGAGATGGTAGAAGAAGGAATCAAGTCAGGCAAAATTGTGAGCTATTCTGCATTGAAAGATACTATAGAAGACATTTAAAACATCTCCGTAAGTTTGGGGGGAAGAAAGAGAAATAGAAAAGATGTTGTTAAGTCCCGCCAACGACAAAATCTAATGGGGGTTCCTGCTCAACACTTTCAGCCTCAATATCGACCCCATGAATATCCTCATACTCTAGATAGTCCTCCCCAATGCTACTTCCCTCCACAAAATCCCCAAAGGCATACCTCACCTTCCCAGTACTTTGTCCACAATGCACCGCCATATGTTCCACCTCATCAACACCCGTAATGGCTTGCACCACCTCCATAAATGTCTTTCCCACCTACTTAAGCATATCAACCACCTACCCGCAAGAGGTTCCGACCGAGGCCGGAGTATAAAATGAAAAGCCAGCAAAGAGAAAAGTCTATCACTCCTATTGGAGAATCATATGCCAGCTTGTTCCAAAGGTTGAGGCAATTGGACATGTTGAAGCCGATTCAGATGAAAATGTTGAACCCCCTTCCAAAGAATTTTGATTATTCTCAAAGGTGCGGTGCACATATTGCTCTATTGCCGGGGCACGGCATAGAAAGGTGTTGGAATCTAAAAATAGCAGTCCAGAAGCTTGTTGATACAGGTGACATTGTCGTGCAAAATTCAGATGCAGCGGATACTAGCCAAAGTCCATTACCTGTTCATAATGAGACACATATGGTGGGGATGATTTGTTTTGAAAAGGAATATGAGAACTCTTCTGAGTTCCTTGGAGGGCCACTTGCCGCAAAGTTTTCAGCGCTATCAGTCTCGATTTCAGAAGTTGATCTTAAGAACGAGTTGGCAAAAGGAACCCAAAAGCAATTTGCTAAGGTCAATATGATGGAGAGGTGTTCTAGTAATGTCGATGTGCGACTCAGTGGCTAAGATGTCAAGCTTGGAAATTGGAAAGACACTTCTTTATTGGTTAGCCATGAAGGAGTCTTGGTAGTTTATTTTGTCATCATTTCTGTTGTCTGGGTTATTTCAGGATTGTAATCCGGATATTATCTTGTGACTCAAACCCTTCTATCTTCTTATTTTGCCTAGCTCGATTAGTCTTGTCACCTCGCTTAGTGTTATTTAGGTCGTTCCAGGGTTGTAACCCAAGTTTATTTGCTTGTTTTGTTGCTCAAACACTTTCACCGTCTGTCTAATGCAATCTCCTATTTTCTGTTATTTCTAGTCAATTTTTGTTTAGTTCTCTTTTCTTTTATAGTTCTTTTCATGATGACTTTAGTGACATGACATGCACGTGGAATTCTCAGCCTGGTCTTAAAAGTTAGTCTAATCAAGAAGCAATAAAACAAGGTTTGAAGATGACAGGGACATTTGAGAGAAATAAGTAAAGATTTGGACATTTTGAGATCGTTTAAAGCCCGAATTGTGTGAAAATGGGGCTGATAGGTTGGGAAGTTACTAGGATGATAAGAATTTGTTACAAGAGAGTGCGTCCCATAAGATTTGAAGCAAGCAACTTTGTGCTCAAGTGCATCTCAAGTTACAAGATAAAGCCAAGGGAGTTTGTCCCAAATTGACGGAGAATATCCATTGTGAAGAAGAAATCACCCAACAAGAGCTCTGTACATGAAAAGGCACTAAAGAAAAGTGGAAGGCATATATGTGATATCAATGCCGATGCTGCAAAAGAAATGCTATACATGATCTTCAATTTTCATCCTCAAGTTGCATGTGTTGTGCTTGACATTTTCAGAGATTGGGAGGCCCTCTTTCAGCTATCCAAACACTTTATATCCTTCGGTACCCTTTTGAGCCAGTGCTGATTTCTTTGACCTCCCCCCTTTTGGAATCAAGTTAGAGTCACTGAAAAAAATCCATGTTCCCATAAGGTTTGTTTTAGAAGTTCATCCCGAAAGAAAATTCAAAAAGGAAAAAAAGAGAGATAAAGAAGAAAAAAAGGAAAAAGGAAAACAAAAAAGAAAATAGCAACAACAAAAAGTATTCTTTAGAACTAAGTTCGACCTGCTTCTTGTTACTACAAGATACGTAGGCAGCCTTATGGTTCGGTCGCACCAAATAAATTATTTCATAATCCCACGAAGTCAAGAGGGGGCAGTTTTTCTTAGAAATTCCATCTTAAAAAAAAAGAAGAATCAAATTCTCTTGTTTTAGAAATTGGGGCAGAAGTTTGGTTTTCTATAAAAGACGGTTCCAAAAGTTGTAAGGTTATACCCTATTTTTTCTTAGTTTGAATTAGAGCCTTCATGACTTTTTTTCTTTCTAACCCTGTCCAAAAGCCATATTACAATCCAAAAACGACCTTCTAGATAATATTTGAGAGTGCCGAGTTAGACATGCCATGAGCATATGATATTTTTACCATGGTTAATGCCTTGTCATCTGCAGAATCAGAGGAAATAAGAAGAAAAGAACAAAATGAGAGAGTCTTATTGGTGAAAACCCTCACAGGTACCATAAGGCGACGATGAGTTGAGAGAAAGAACAAAATGGGAGAGGTTTGATGGTGAAAACCCTTCGGGGAACCACAAGTCAAATAAGAACTGTGCATCTAATAGAACAATTGGATCATTGGAGCCCAGTTCCAAAGGTTGAAGGTGTGACAAGAATTGAAAATTAGACTTACTGGACAGATTAAGCCACTTAATCCAAATGCGTGTCATGGTCATTAGAGTTGATATCCACATCAGATAAGTTTCTAATTTGTAATTTTCTTGTTAGATATCATCTCTTTCCATTGTCCCCTTACTATATTCCTCTTGCTTTGTTTAAGTCCTCTTTTCGAGTATATTTTGTCAAAACAAGTGAGAAATGACTTCAAAATTTGCTACTAGCTTTCCAATTGCACAAACCGGAGTCTGGCTAACACATCAAAGTTTGGTATAAGTCAGGAAAGAGCAGTATGTGCACTGAGTTGGTGACAATTGACGTGCTTTGGGATTCATGTGAAATGCAAAGGTTCGGTAAATGCCGATTCATGAGCACAATGCAACAGATAAAGGGTATTGGGCTTGAACAAATCAGAGGTGTTTTCTGTGGTAAGGGTTGACAGAAAAGTGGGTAGTCAATAACAAGCAAGGTCTTCCAAGTTGAAATCAAGTTTAATCATGGCAAGTGAAGGAGCAATCGCCCTCAAGGTCAAGGCCACAAACCAACCACCATGTTTAAAACTCACAAGTTTTCTTTGTTTGAAACAGAGACGAAGACTATGTCCAAATCAAAGCTTGGAAGCTTGAAATTTTCGGGTGACGTGCCCAAATTTTGTCAGCACAAAGTTTGAGAAGGCTTTTACCTCCTAGACATTCCCCTAGTTGAGAAGACCATTACCTCCTAAGAATATTTCCTAGTTGTTAGTCTTAGTTTTCCTTAAGTTCATAGGTCTTTCCTGGAAAATAGGGTCAGTTTTAGTTTCCTTAAATCGTTAATCTTTAGTTTTCCTTAAGCTCAGGGGTCCCATCTGGAAAATAGGGTCAGCTTTTAATTCGCTTAAGTTTTTAATATTTAGTTTTCCTTAAGTTCAGGAGTCCCGCCTAGAGAATAGGGCAACTTTTAGTTTTATTAAGTTATTAATCTTTAGCTTTTCCTAAGTTTAGGAGTCGCGCCTGTAGAATAGGGTCAATTTTAGATTTCTTAAGTCGTTAATCTTTAGTGTTCCTTAACTTCAGGGGTCCTGCCTGAAAAATAGGGCCAGCTTTTAATTTTCTTAAGTTGTTACTATTTAGTTGTCCTTGAGTTCAGGGGTCCCGCCTGGAGAATAGGGTCATTTTTTTTAGTTTCCTTAAGTTGTTAATCTTTAAATTTCCTTGAGTTCAGGGGTCCCGCCTGGAGAATAGGATCAGTGTTTAGTTTCCTTAAGTCGTTAATCTTAAGTTTTCCTTATGACAGTTTTACTCTTAGGATATGCACTTCCTAGTCTAAGTTTTTAGTTTTAGTCACAGGAGACGCACAACCTAGTCGAGTCTTTAGTTTTACTCTCATCATTGCATCCTTCATCAATAGCATAGGTAATTTACAGTTTTGCTGACAACTCACAAATTTTCCTAGTGCAAACTGGGGCAGAAAATTTTGTTTGTTTGATTGTAGGCACCCACCTGGAGAACGAGATGAATATTTTAGAAATTGGTTTCAGGTTCGAGTCAGAGAAGTACTAGGAGCCCACCTGAAGAACAGGATCAACTTTCAGTTTCTTTCAAGATCAAGCAAGAGGATCCCGCCTGAAGAACATGGTCAACTTTCAATTTTCAAGTTCAAGTTAGAGAAGCATCAGGAGCCTGCCTGAAGAACAGGGTCAACTTTCAATTTTCAAGTTCAAGTTAGAGAAGCATCAGAAGCCCGCCTGAAGAACATGGTCAACTTTCTGTTTTCAAGTTCAAGTCAGAGGCAGCATGATCCCTCCTGAAAAATAGGGTTAACCTCCAATATTTTATCAATTCAAATTAGAAGTAGCCCGAGCCGCCTGAAGGACAAGGTTTGCAAGCTCAAGTCTACTCCAAGTTCAAGTTTATTTCAAGAGCAAGCATCAGGGTGCCCGCCTGAAGAACAGGGTCAACTTCCAGTTTTCTTCAAGATCAAGTCAGCAGGATGCACACCTGAAGAATAGGGTGAATTGTCAGTTTCATGTTGAAGGATCAAGTGAAGATTCAAGGAAGATTCAAGACAAGAATTGGATAGGATCTTGTATTTTTCTTTTATTTTGCTGTAATTTTAGCGTTCAATTTATGATGTTATGGCGGGACCGCGGATCGGAGCCTCGAACGGTACCTCACTCGACTCTCTCTACCTCGGTCCTTCTCTACTTTTCCTACTTTTGAACTACCCGTGACCTGATTCCTTTATAGCCAAGGATATGCAGGCAGCTAAGATACCAGGACACGGTCACAATCTTTTGTGCATCTTTGTTTTGTTTTGAATAAGTGTCGTTCAAGGCCCTACTGAGGTTAATTAAGATACAGGGTTTAATAGAATAAATTGAACAATATAATACGTAATACAAATCTGAAGGCAGCAGCAACTACTACAAGGGCAAGTAAAAACACAGTAAGAGAATACAACGCAGTTCCAAAATAATAACCGGGGATCTCCCAGGATACCGTCCTGTAGCCTCCAAATATAAATATCATATCCAGTGGAATCTCCCGGGTGCAGTCCCGTAGTCCAACTCATAAATGTACAGGGGGATCTCCCGGAATGCAATTATGTAGTCCCAAAGTAAACATACAGGGGAGCTCCCGGGATACTGTCCCGTAGTCCCAAAGTAAACATGCAGGTGAGCTCCCGGGATACCATCCCGTAGTCCCAAAGTAAAACGCAGTACAGCAACACAAGAATATTCAACAAAGCTAGATTTCATACTAAGTAAACAGGTAAGTCTAGCCTAACATGTTTCACGTATTGCAACTAAGGCAAATTGAGCAAATAGGCAATTAAGTCTACTAAACATACGTTTCTAAACTAACAGCAGGCTAAATACACAAGTAAATGAAGCAGGAGAGAGGAACTCAATTGAAATATTTAAAAAAAACCGGATTTTTCAACAATTAGCTCAAGTGCACGCTCGTCACCTCACGTACGAGGCATTTCAATTACCACAATAACAATCCTAAGGAGAAAGGTCCCCCACACAAGGTTAGACAAGCCACTTACCTCGAATATAGCTCAAATCAACTCGAAACCACGCCTTTGCCACGAATATCTGACTCCAAATGGCCCAAATCTATTCAATTCCATTTCATAATGTGAATAATTCTTCAAGAAGCTGATTCTACAATCAAATTCTAAGCTAATACGCGAAATTATGTAAAATAACCAAAACGCCCCTCGGGCGCACGTCTCAGAATCGGGTGAAATTTATATTTTCGGAATCCTCACACTTATGCGAGTCTATTCATATGAGAATCTCTCAAATCGGAGGTCAAAAACCCAATCAAAACCCAATCTCTTGGTCTAAGAACTTTTCCCCAAATTTCTACCAAAATTTCGAAATTAAAGGATGAATTTAAGTGAAGATTCATGGAATTTAGTCTAAACCGAGTAAGAATCACTTACCCAAGTCGCCCAGGTGAAAATCCCTTCAAAAATCGTGATCTCCCGAGCTCCCAAGTCCAAAATATGAGTTATGGCCTAAACCCTCGATGTTGGGTTTTAAATTTTGCCCAGGTCATTTGTGCATCGCGAACGCGAAAGGACAATCGCGTTCGCGAAGAAGGAACTGAAGCTGCCAAGAAAAAGGCCATCGCAAACGCGGGATAAAGAACGCGAACACGGAGAGTAAAAAGACAGGGGCTTACGCGAACGCGGNATGCGAACGCGAGAGGTTGGGTGCAAACACGAAGGAGGGAATAGACTTCCGCGATCGCGAACCAACTAATGCGATCGCGAAGAAAAAATTGATCACCCTCTGGAATTACTCTACGCGAACGTGGAGGAAGGGTCGTGAACGCGATGAAGGAAACCAGATACCAGATTTTTCTGCAATTCAACAAGTTCCAAAAATGATCCGTTGAGCATCCGAAACACACCCGAGGCCCTCGGGACCTCAACCAAACCTGCCAACCAATCCTAAAACATCATTCAAACTTGTTCCAACCTTCGGAACGCCCAAAACGACATCAAAACACCTATTTTTCATCGGATTCAAGCTTAAAAATTCCAAAACTCTAAAAACACACTTTCGATCAAAAAGTCTATCAAACCTCATCCGAATGACCTGAAATTTTGCACACACGTCACATTAAACACTACGGAGCTACTCCAACTTCCGGAATTCCATTCCGACCCTCGGATCAAAATCTCACTATCGGACCGGAAACTTCAAAAATTCAACTTTCGGCATTTCAAGCCTAAATTAGCTACGGACCTCCAAAATACAATCCAAACATGCTCCTAACCCCAAAATCACCCAACGCAACTAACGAAACCATCGGATTTCCATTCCGAGGCCGTCTTCACATTGTTCCGACTACGGTCAATTTTCTAACACCTAAGCTCTCATTTAGGGACTAAGTGTCCCAAAACTCTCCGAAACTCAAAATTGAACATCCCGACAAATCAAAAATAGCAGAAATAAACTTGGGGAAAATAGTTAATAGGGGATCGGGGCGTAAATTCCAAAAATGACCGGCCGGATCGTTACATCCTCCCACACTTAAACATTCGTTCGTCCTCGAACGAGCGCAAAGACATACCTGAAGTAGTGAAAAGATGAGGGTACTTGTTGCGCATATCCTGCTCGGTCTCCCAGGTCGCCTCCTCGACCGGCTGACCTCGCCACTGAACCTTCACGGATACAATGTTCTTTGACCTCAGCTTCCTAACCTGCCTGTCCAATATTGCCACT
>NW_017673326.1:36632-62733 GCF_001879085.1 Nicotiana attenuata
TGAGAGCTCTGCGGGGCCTGCTGTGGCTGAGGAGTCTGCGGAGGTGCACCCCTCCTGAGTCTGGGGCAATCCCTCACCATATGGCGTGTGTCACCACACTCAAAACAAGCTCTGCGAGGATGTGGCGGCTGTGACTGGCTCGGGCCAGGTCTGCTGGACTGACCACTGGAAGCACCCCGTGCAGGAGGCACACTAGAGACTGGAGGTGCATGATAAGGCTCCTGAGGCCTAGGTGGAGCTGGGGTACCACTGGCTGCTGGAAGAGCTGAATGAACGGGGCGACCCATATAACCCCTACCATGACGACCTGCAGCTGGGGCACGGGCACCAGAATAATGGCCCGACTCTCGAGACCTTTTGGCCTCTCTCTCCTCTCTATCCCTAGCATGCATACCCTCAATCCTCCTAGCAATGCTCACCACCTGCTGATAAGATATATCCATCTCTAACTCACGAGCCATGCTAGATCTGATGCTGGGAATAAGCCCCTCAATGAACCGGCGAACCTTCTCGCGAGCCATAGAAACCAAAGCTGGTGCATGTCTAGCCACGTCAATGTAACGGACAGCATACTCCGAGACAGTCATAGCACCCTGGTGCAAATGCTCAAACTCCGTGCGCCAGGCGTCCCTAAGACTCTGGGGGACATAATCCCTCGTAAACATATCTGAAAACTGAGCCCAAGTCAGGGAAGCTGCCTCATCCGGACTGTCTAACTCATAAGCACGCCACCACTGATAGGCGGCTCCTCGAAGCTGGAAGATAGTGAAGGAAACCCCGCTCGATCCTGATATGCCCATAGTACGGAGAATACGGTAGCACTCCTCTAGAAATCCCAAGGCATCCTCTGATGCTAATCCACTGAATACAGGAGGATCATATTTCTTGAACCTCTCAAGTCTCCGCTGCTCATCCTCTGAAGCTGCTGCCCTGTCCTCGGGCTGAACTGGTACTGCGGGCGGCGCAGGAATAACCTCTGGGACCTGCTCAACATGCACTCACTACTAAAGAGTGCGAGCGACGGAAGTCTGTACTCCTCCCCCGGCCTGGGATGTGGCTGCAGCAAGGGGAAGCAACCCTGCCTGAGCCAAAGTGGTGTACATGCTCATAAACCGTGCCAAAGTCTCCTGGAGTGCTGGAGTAGTGGTGGCAGACGTATCAGGTGTCTGGACTCCGGCTGGTACTGCTGGTGGTACTTCGGCGGTAGCTCGTGCGGGTGCTCTGACTGCACCACGAGTGCATCCTCGACCTCTACCCCAGCCCCGGCCTCTGACGGCTCCAGTAGGGGGCACGGGTGCCTGGTCATCTCGTGTGGCACGTGTCCTCACCATCTGTGAGAGAATAGAAAGGCAGAAGTTTAGAATTGTGGTATCAAAATCTCGCACGACAAGGAACTCAAATGAAGTGAAATTTTTCTAATAGTTACATAGCCTCTCGTAGATAAATACAGACGTCTTCGTACCGATCAGCGAGACTCTAATAAACCGGCTTGTGATCCATGACTCCTATGAACCTAGAGCTCTGATACCAACTTGTCACGACCCGGTTCGCCCTCCGTGAACCATCGTGACGGAACCTAGTCTCTACGACTAGGTAAGCCTAAATTGCGGAAAAGAAACCAAAATTTGCGTAAGTAATCAACTTAAAACAGAAATAAGGAAAATAAACAGTGAGTAAATGTGCCGTTCGGCATACACCATAATTAATTCTCAAAACCCATACATAAATTCAAGACCCGGAAACCCGTGAATCACAAGTTAAGAAATACTACACAGCTCTAACTCCAGAATGTCTAACAAGAACTGAAATATAGAAGGGCTGTTACTACGGAGTCGAAGTTTTGGACTTAGGATGATATCAGATTTTCTGCAATTTTTACACAGGGATTTCCTTCTTCGCGATCGCGCTCCTCCCCACGCGATCGCATAGCACTGAGTCGTCTTCCTTCGCGATCGCGTCTTGAACCACGCGATCGCGTAAGCCAAATCCTTGGACCCCCAGTTGTTCTTCTACGCGATCGCGTAACCCTCCACGCGATCGCGATGACCAGTCAGTGGTACCCTTCGCGATCGCATCCCTATTTCCGTGATCGCGTAGGGCAATTTTGCCCAGCGAATTTTTAAGTTAAAAACAGAACAGTAGCACGGGATTTTTCATAAAAACACACGAAACCCTTTCTTCTCCAAGCACTTAGGCGTCCATTGAAGCTCCCTTTCATCAAAACTTCTTGGGTAAGCATTGTTCAACTTGTTTCCTTCAATTTCCTTAATAATTTCAGAAAAACAATTTCACAGAAAAATTTATTTCTCGGGCTCTAGACCTCGGAATTCGACTCCGGGCACATGCCCGAGTCCCATATTTTTCTACGGACATTCCGGGACCGTCCAATCTCGGGTCCGGATCCGTTTACCAAAAATGTTGAACGAAGTCAACCTTAAACATATTAATATCAAAATTTTTCAAATTTTTCACAGGATTCACATATCTCAACATAAAAGCCTTCCGGCTACGCGCCCGGACTGCGCACGCAAATCGAGGCAAGTAAAAATAAGGTTTTCAAGGCCTCGGAAGCACAGAATGAATGAGGAAACAGGTGATGACCCTTTGGGTCGTCACATCCTCCACCTCTAAATCAACCGTTCGTCCTCGAACGTGTCACACCTCCTTTTTCCTACTACACCCCGTAAAGAGGGTATAATAAAGGGAGTTATTTCCAACTTGAAGTGACAATCGAAACGGGATTTGTTTAAAAGATTCAGAGTCGCCACTTGGGAGATTTATGGTGTCCTAAGTCACCGGTTGAATCCCGAATCGAGGAAATTATTGACTCTGTTTAACAGTCTACGAACCAGAAATCCGAGTAAGGAATTCTGTTAACCCGGGAGAAGGTGTTAGGCATTCTCGGGTTCCGTTGTTCTAGCACGGTCGCTCAACTGTCATATTCGGCTTAAATTATCTGATTTTAACAATTATGAACCTATGTGCAAATTTTAACTTTTTAACCGCTTTTATTTTATGTATTTTTTAATAAGAATTGCAACGTCGTGAAAATGTACCTCGAACCACGTCACACCAGTGCACCCGTGGCTTTTGACGCATTTCGACTTCGTTGAGATTTAGATTTGGGTCACATAAATGTGCACCCGCATTTAGGAAGGTAATATTATTAAAATACGCGCCTAAAGCAACTACGCGTTTATTATCTTTGGGGAAAACCGTGAAATTCGCTAAACGGTTCACCCGAATTCTAAGTATTTTTATAGCATTTATTGAGGGCCCCGCCATTTGTATTTGGCTCGGCGAGGCTCATCTCATCGATTTGATTAACGACCAACCTAGAGCAAACTACATTTTTCACTTGATTTGTCTCTAAAGGGCCTAGTGAATTATTACTTAAGAACTACTATCTTTTATATCCAAGGCTTTCGCATGGTTCAGATCTTCAGTATTTTCTGGGCCTTGAAATTAGCCCAGGCAACAGATGAGTAGGGCCGTTTTGATTTTTGAACTTGCCCAGTTTGGGCTACTGGCACTTCCATTGGGCCCAAGCCTCCGATTATATCACCTGAAGCCTCAAACTAACTAAGTTAAAAGGGAATGGGCCTGGCCATTTCAGTCGGCCAGCGTTGGCCCAATCCTTCAGTCCCAACCAACGTGAGTCAAAATTCAATCGACATTAACAATGAAACGCACTTAGAGAAAACTGATGAACTATTTCAAGCAAAATGTGATATCAATTAAACATGGATTACCATTCATAGATTACCTAACGTATTTTAGACAAAATGGTGATGACTATCAATTTAAACTACCAACAAACCACATGCCAGTCCTAATTCGATTCTAAACAGTTTACATATTGTCAAGGCTTAAGAAACAGTTTCGAAGTGATTGGAGCATTTTGACACAATTGCACCTTAACTGTTTTTGATTCCAGATTTTGAATTAACACCTGGCGATAAGAACATCCATCCCAAACTAACTCAAAACTATCGTTACCAAACACAAATGATCGTGACTTCAGGACCAAATTACTGAAGCTGTTGCTAAAATGTTTGCCCTGCTTAGACTTAACACAGACAAAGCCTACCTACTGATTTTCATCTCAATTTCTAGTTAATAACACAAATAAGGATCATGGATCTCCCAATCATTTTCCTGTTCTAGCTAGCTTCTGATTTCAAATTACACTACACGAAACAAAACTCAGCTAATACGGCTAATGAATAATTGCTACTCTAATAGTTCAAACAGTCCATTACAAATTGATAGTCCAGCCAGTCCACTACAAATAGGCTAAAGTAATGAATTCATCGAACAAATCCTAGAACTTACTGCAGTATAATGGGTTAATAAAGCAGTAAAAGCTTCAACAAGTATCAGGCAGCAATTGCATTTCCATTTCACTGGAGAAATTACATCAAATCAGTCTCAAGTGTGTACCTGGAAATGGAATTTTAACAGAAGAAGAATCAGCAGCAGCAGTACAATAGCAGACCAAGAGATGACCAAACAACAACAGTATACAGCCCAGGAAGTTAGTTCAATAACTCAGAAAAGTTTGAAACCGAGCAGGCTCAAGCAATCAACTATGAATCACTTGAAAATGCACTCAAATGGACTCGAGATGCTCCAGAAATAGGATCAGCAATCAGACAATGTTTAAATCAATCCCAATCAGCGTCAAAATACCCAGAACAACTTAAAATTAAATCAGTAAACTTCTGAGAAAACTTCAGCAGTCAAATGTTGAGCTGAATGCTGAAATTAAACTGAAATTTTCAAGGACACAGTCTATTTTTGGTTTTTCTACTGATTTTTCTATTGTTTTTTTTTTGGATTTTTTATATAAAAACTAAGATCTAGAAGAAGATTGTTTTTTTTTAAAAGATTTGAAATTCAAACTATAGATCAGATCTAATGAGAGGATTTTGGGGGGAATTTTTTGGAGGCTGCAAAAACTTATAGCAATTTTCAGGGGTTCCAAAAGCCTCCTCTGCAAGGCAAATGAATGCCTATTTATAGGCAAACTTAGGGTATAATTTCAGGTTTTTATTTTACCCTTTAGTCCCTATTTTAATTCTATTTTTACCCTTTATTTTCTGACTTGTTACACAAGTAACTACACCTATTTTGTTGAAATCTGTACTAAAGCCCATTCTAGAAGGGTCTAAACCCATTACAATTCCTATTCTACCCTTACTTTATTTCAGCAATTACCAAATCTGATTAAACTACCCTTTTTCAATGCCCAAACTACCCTTTAACTATACTGTAATTACTATTAGCCTATTTCATATGCCCAAAATACCCCTGAATTACTAACCTTAACTAAAATCTACCAGCTATAACCACGTTAGCCCAAAGTGAACTTAATGACTAATTAAGACTAATCAATGAAACTCAAACTATAACATTTGACAGACAATCAGAATTAAACCAATTAACAATCCACATTTATTCAGTTCAAACAAACTAATACTCAACACTGATTTGAAACCGGAACTTTGACAAAAAACACAAAAATCAAAATCATCAACTGCACCAATAATTGGAATCAATTTGAATTAAACTAATCATTTAATAATTAACTAACGGTTGAATACTAAACTAAATCATATCAGAATTAAACAATCAATGGAAATCAACCTAAATATTAACCTAAACATTTACTACTTGAAGAGACCGATTATTGTTAAACTAAACTACTAATTAGAATCATTCAACAATTGAAACTACATCTAATAAAACATAAATCGAATTAATAAAAACCAGATTAAAAAAAACAAAAAGAAATAGGACGAAAACTTAACTGATTCCAGACTTCTCACGGCCAAACTATCAACCAAAGATTCTGACATTGAAGTGCCACCCTAAAGACTCGATGCTCAAAACCCTAGATTTAAAATCCGGGTGCTTCTACTCAGATTCGAGGCGATTTGGTTGGGGATTAATGATGAGGGAGGTCAGGGGGGTATATGGTATGAATTTGGGGCCCTTTGGACAAAGTAGGGTTTTGGCCGGAAAATTTATATTCCATATTCGAGCAGTTCCGGCCAGATTTGAGGGATGGGATTTGAGGGGTTTGATAGAGGAGGTAAAGGCGGTTATGTGGTGTTAATTTGGGGTGGTTTGGACGGAGTTGCGTCATGGCCGGAAAACTTCGATCGAATATTCAAAGCTTTGGGGTGGGGTTTGAGGAAAAACGAGGCTAGATTCGTGAAGAGGAAGATGAGATGAAGAGGTGGTGTAATTTTCAGGTGATTTGGATGAACGCCGCTGGCGGAGACGATTTCCGGCCGGCGGCGGGCGACGGAGAGCGGCGGAGACGGTGGCGTTACGCCGGCGTGCATTAGGGATTCTGAGAGATAATTGAGGGGTAGGGAGGGCTATCCGACATTAATATACCCAACATCATAGTCAGTTCTGGACCGTTGGATTGATAAGATTTAACGGTCGTGATTAATACATCACGTAACGACGTCGTTTAAGCATTAAACCATTGGACTGGATTAGGGCAATTTGGGCTTGGGTTTGGTCCGGTTCTAAATAACTTTTTGGGCTTAAAATTGAATTGTGGCCCAAAATTTGGTCTTTCATCAAGACCATTCTTTTATTTTATTTTTTTATTCTTTTCTTTTGTTTGCCTTTTGTATTTATTTATTATTTTTATATTTATTTATCTCTTTTGTTTTTTTGCAATTTATATACTTTCATTCAGAGAGAGAACTGGGAGTTGAGGACAATAAAAAGGCGATTACTACTGATTACACCTTGAGCAAACTTTACTTAAGCTTTTTGTCTTTGGCAAATTTTTAATTTCTTTTTGTCTTTGGTAATCGTAATTCAATCATGATACTTAGGCCTGGTGGCCCGTGGGGCNATTTTATAAAATGACTAAAACAAACAAATACCTAATTAAACTATTTAACTCCTAAAATTATTTAAAACTCCATTTAAAGATAAATGCAACAATTAACAATTAAAAGTGCAAAGAAACTATATATATTTTTTGTTTCCTTGAATTTTGTTCTAAAACTAATTAATACCTAGTTAATACTAAAATTATGAAATTAGATCCCCTAAATGCAAGTGCGTATTTTTGTATTTTCATATGAATTAACATGCACAAATAAAATGCAAACAATTAACAGAAAATGACACAAATATTCACAAAAATTGTAAAAATAAGGAAAAATCATTTTTGTTTGATTTTTTGGGAATAATTCATATATAGGGCAAAAATCACGTGCTCACAGAACGGACAAAAGAAAGAAGTACCTGAGTCAATGAATAGATGTGGATAACGACTCCGCATGTCAGAATCGGACTCCCAGGTCGAGGCCTCAGGGGGCTGACCTCTCCACTGAACACGAGCAGAAGGAAAACTCTTCGACCTCAGCTGTCGAACCTGCCGGACTAGAATAGCTACCGGCTCCTCCTCATATGACAGATCCTTGCCTAACTGGACCGTGATGAAGGCTAATACACGGGTAGGATCGCCGTGATACCTCCGAAACATAGACACATGAATAACTGGATGCACGGCTGATAAGCTAGGTGGTAATGCAAGTCTATAAGCCACCTCTCCTACTCGATCAAGAATCTCAAACGGACCAATGCACCTAGGGCTAAGCTTGCCCTTCTTTCCGAATCTCATCACGCCCTTCATAGGCAACACCCGGAGCAATACTCGCTCGCCAATCATGAAAGCTACATTTCGGACCTTACGGTCTGCATAAGTCTTCTGCCTAGACTGAGCTGAACGAAGTCTCTCCTGAATAATCTTAACCTTATCTAAGGCCTCCTGAGCTAAGTCTGTACCCAATAACCGAGCCTCTCCCGGCTCGAACCATCCGACTGGAGACCGACATCGCCTACCATACAATGCCTCATATGGAGCCATCTGAATGCTGGACTGGTAACTGTTGTTGTAGGCGAACTCTGCTAAAGGCAGAAAGTGGTCCCACGAGCCTCCAAAATCAATGACACAAGCCCGGAGCATATCCTCCAAAATCTGAATAGTCCGCTCGGACTGACCGCCCGTCTGAGGATGGAACGCTGTGCTCAACTGAACCTGGGTACCTAACTCTTGCTGAACCGCTCTCTAGAAGCGCGAGGTAAACTGCGTACCCCGATCCGAAATGATAGATACCGGCACACCATGAAGGCGAACAATCTCCCGGATATAAATCTCAGCTAATCTCTCAGAAGAATAGGAGACTGCCACAGGAATGAAATGTGCTGACTTGGTCAGCCTATCAACAATAACCCATATCGCATCGAACTTCTTCCGAGTCAGCGGAAGTCCTGTAACAAAATCCATAGTAATCCGCTCCCACTTCCACTCGGGAAGCTCAATCCTCTGGAATACACCACCAGGCCTCTGATGCTCGTACTTAACCTGCTGACAATTCAAACAACGAGCCACATATGCTACGATATCCTTCTTCATTCTACGCCACCAATAATGCTGCCGCAAATCCTGATACATCTTCGCGGTGCCCGGATGAATAGAGTACCTAGAACTATGGTCCTCCTCCAAAATCAACTCTCGAAGCCCATCCACATTGGGCACACAAACTCGCCCCTGCAATCTCAAAACTCCATCCGCATCTAAGGTAACCTGCTTGGCACCTCCTCGCTGCACCGTGTCTCTAAGGACACACAAATGGGGATCATCAAACTGTCGATCACGGATACGCTCCAATAATGAAGAACGAGCGACCGTGCAAGCTAACACACAACTGGGCTCAGAAACATCCAGTCTCACGAACTGGTTTGCTAAAGCCTAAACATCCAAAGCAAGCGGCCTCTGACTGACCGAAATATAAGCGAGACTACCCATGCTGGCAGACTTCCTACTCAATGCATCGGCCACCACATTGGCCTTACCCGGGTGATATAAGATAGTAACATCATAATCTTTCAACAACTCTAGCCATCTCCTCTGCCTCACATTCAACTCCTTCTGCTTGAATAGATACTGCAGGCTCTTGTGATCCGTGTACACCTCACATGTCACACCATATAGATAATGCCTCCAAATCTTCAAAGCATGAACAACCGCTGCCAACTCTAGATCATGAACCGAATAATTTTTCTCGTGGATCTTCAACTGTCTCGAAGCATAAGCAATAACCTTGCCATCCTGCATCAATACTGCTCCAAGTCCAATACGGGAAGCATCACAATAGACTGTGTAAGGCCCTAAACCCGTGGGCAAAACCAACACCGGTGTCGTGGTCAGAGCTGTCTTGAGCTTCTGGAAGCTCGCCTCACACTCATCTGACCATCTGAACTGGGCACCCTTCTGGGTCAATGTGGTCATCGGGGCTGCAATAGAAGAAAATCCCTCCACGAACCGACGGTAATAACCTGCTAACCCCAAGAAACTCCGAATCTCGGTCGCTGAAGCTGGTCGAGGCCAATTCTTGACTGCCTCAATCTTCTTCGGGTCCACCTGAATACCCTCTGCTGATACAATATGACCCAGAAATGCAACCGAACTCAACCAGAACTCGCACTTTGAAAACTTAGCATATAATTGACTATCTTTCAGAGTCTGAAGAACCACTCTGAGGTGTTGCTCGTGCTCTTCTTGGCTGCGAGAGTACACCAAGATGTCATCCATGAAGACTATCACGAATAAGTCTAGATATGGCCTGAACACTCGGTTCATCAACTCCATAAACGCTGCTGGGGCATTGGTCAAACCAAATGACATGACTAAAAACTCATAGTGCCCATATTGAGTGCGAAACGCCGTCTTAGGGACATCAGACGCCCTAATCTTCAGCTGATGATAGCCAGATCTCAAGTCTATCTTTGAAAACACCTTTGCTCCCTGAAGCTGGTCAAACAAATCATCAATTCTCGGCAATGGATACTTGTTCTTTATCGTCACCTTGTTCAACTGTCGGTAATCAATACACATCCGCATCGAACCATCCTTCTTCTTCACAAATAACACCGACGCACCCCAAGGAGAAACACTAGGCCTGATAAAACCCTTCTCTAGTAGTTCCTGCAACTGGTCCTTTAACTCCTTCAACTCTGGCGGGGCCATGCGATACGGCGGAATAGAAATGGGCTGCGTGCCCGGAGCCAGATCAATACAGAAATCAATATCTTTGTCGGGCGGCATACCCAGCAGGTCTGAAGGGAAAACCTTAGGGAACTCTCGAACAATAGGAACAGAGTCAATAGAAGGAACCCCTGCGCTGGAGTCGCGAACATACGCCAGATAAGCTAAACACCCCTTCTCGACCATGCGTCGAGCCTTGACATATGTAATAACACTGCGAGTGGCATGACCTGAAGTCCCTCTCCACTCTAGTCGGGGCAATTCTGGCAAAGCCAAGGTCACGGTCTTGGCGTGACAATCTAAGATGGCATGATACGGGGACAAACAATCCATCCCCAATATAACGTCGAAATCCACCATGTCTAAAAGCAGTAAATCAACACGGGTCTCTAGACTCTCAAACACAACCACACAGGAACGATGCACCTGGTCGACTACTATAGAGTCACCCACCGGTGTAGATACATAAACAGGAATGCCCAAAGCATAACTAGACATAGCCAGACAGGGTGCAAAATAAGACGACAGATATGAATATGTAGACCCAGGGTCAAATAGCACTGACGCATCTCTATCGCAAACCAGAATAGTACCTGTAATAACGGCATCTGACGACTCAGCCTCTGGTCTGGCTGGTAAAGCATAAAATCGGGGATCAGCCCCACCTCCCTGAACCATGTCTCTGGGACGATCGGCTACCAGCCTGACCCCCTACCTCTGGCGGTCCGTCCTCCACCTCTAGGGTCTCGACCTCCACCTCTATGATCCCTACCCCTGCCCCTGGCTGGCTGGGCAGGCTGTGGGTCACCTGGTGCCTGAATCATAGGGCGAGGACCCTGCTGCTGTAACTGTGTACCCCTCAATCTCGGGCAAGCTCTCCTGATGTGACCATACTCGCCACACTCATAACATCCCTCTGTACGATGAAACTGGCCCCGACGACCCGAATGACCTCCACGAAAACTCTGAAGAGGCTGTGCACTGATGGGCTGCTGATCAGAATACTACCCACGAGAACCACGATCACCTGGGGCACCCTGAGAAACCTGGAGGGCTGACTGGAAAGGCCTAGAAGGCTGACCCCTATCATAAGAATCTCTGCCTCCAGATGAGGCACCACTGAATCGGCCTGACTGACGGGGTCTCTTGTTTGCTCTATGACCACCCCCCTGTGGCAATACCATCTCGATCCTCCGGGCCACATTGGCCGCCTCCTGAAAAGTAATATCACTCCCCGCCTCTCTAGCCATCTGGAGACGAATAGGCTGGATGAGTCCATCAATAAATCGTCTCACCCTCTCCCTCTCAGTGGGGAGTATGACAGTAGCATGGCGAGCCAACTCAATAAACCTGGTCTCGTACTAGGTGACTGATATGGATCCCTGATGCAGACGCTCAAATTGCCTCCGATAGGCCTCACGCTGTGTGACAGGGAGAAACTTCTCCAGAAATGTATGCGTGAACTGCTCCCAGGTCAAGGCTGGAGACCCTGCTGGTCTAGGTAAACAGAAATCCCTCCACCAAGTCTTGGCGGATCCAGATAGGCGAAATGCAGCAAAGTCCACTCCATTGGACTCAACAATACCCATGTTCCGAAGAACCTCGTGGCAGCTGTCCAAATAATCTTGAGGATCCTCGGTAGATGCACCGCTGAAAGTAGTAGTGAAGAGCTTGGTGAACGTATCCAACCTCCAAAAAGCATCGGGAGACATAGCTGCCCCATCACCGGCCTGGGCTACCACACCCGGCTGAGCTGCTCCAACTGGCCGAACTGCTGGAGTCTGAATCGGGGGAAATCCCTGCTCCGGAGTACGCGTAGCAGGAGTCTGGGCCCCTCCTCCAGCCTGAGAGACGGCTGGTGCTACAGGAAGCAAACCTGCTCGGGTGACGCTCTCCATGAGGCCCACCAATCCGACTAGAGTGTCCTAAAGAACTGGGGTAACAATAAACCCCTCTGGGACCTGAGCTGGGCCCACCGGAACTGCTGGGACTGGGGTCGGAACCTCCTCGTCAATGTTAACCTGAGGCTCCGCCACTGGTGCTGCTACTCGCGGCTGAGCTCCGCCCCTACCTCGGCCTCTAGCCCGGCCTCGACCTCGCCCTCTGCCCCTAGCGGGAGCTGTCTGGGGCTCGGACTGCTGATCGGAAGATGAAGAAGCACGTGTTCTCGCCATCTACAAAAGAACAGAGTAGAAATTCAATTAGCGTTGAGAAACCAAACCGCACGACAAGAAAGAACAAATGTGAAACTTTTCCTAACTCGGTAGCCTCTGGGGCATAAATACAGACGTCTCTGTACCGATCCCTCAGACTCTACTAAGCTTGTCTGTGAGTTGTGAGACCTATGTAACCTAGTGCTCTGATACCAACTTGTCACGACCCGGATTTCCCCACTATCAGAGTCGTGATGGCGCCTACTCGTGGTAGCTAGGCAAGCCAACTTAATTTCCTTTCCATCACTAGCAATTATCTTTAACAGTTTATAACATCAATATAGATCATAAAGTCTAATAAGAACAATAGCGGAAGTCTGTCTTAAAATGATAAATTTAAAACGCGGAATAGTCAAAACAACCTCTACCTAAGATTTGGTGTCACATTACTCACGAACCACTAAGAATAAACTAAATACAAAGGTCTGAAAGAAATATAACAGCTGTCTGTCTCGAAACAAGGAGGCATCAGTCTAAAAGAAAACAATGAGAAGAGACGTCGGGCCTGCGGACGCCTGCAAGGCTACCTCAGTCTCGTGAATATGAATCGCCTGCTTCCGAACTACTGCTGTTGCTGCTCCTCAAAACCTGGACCTGTGCAAAAATGCACAGAAGTGTAGCATCAGCACAACCGACCCCATGTGCTGGTAAGTGTCTAGCCTAACCCCGGCGAAGTAGTGACGAGGCTAGACTGGACACCACATAAACCTGTGCAGTTATAGATATACAGCGGAAATCGAACACAAAGCAATTACCAACATGGGAGGGGAAACATGCTATGGGGAGTTACAATAATAACAATAATCCAGAGTATCAACTAAAACAACTTAGGTTCATAGTGAACAAGGAATCAATACTCGAATGTAAACACATAGCCTAAATGATTGTTGCGGCGTGCAACCCGCTCCATAATTACCATTGTTGCGGCGTGCAACCCGCTCCACAATATCATTGTTGCGGCGTGCAACCCGACCCATATCATTTGACATGTATCATTGTTGCGGCGCGCAACCCGATCCTCATATGTTATTGTTGCGGCGTGCAACCCGATCCTCAATATCACTGTTGCGGCGTGCAACCCGATCCTCACATATTATTGTACAGTCCGACTCCCCAAACAATAGTCACAATCAAGGGGCACAAAATAAGCAAATATTTGACAAATATCCCGGCAAGGGAAAGAATTCAACAAATGCAAACTAACGTCCCGGCAAGGGAATAATCAACAACGCTTTCTCTTTCTTACTTTCCTTATCTTTTAGTTCACCTTACTATTTTGAGCCAACGCTCCAAAGAATCAGGCCATTTCGTATACTTTCAATATTCGTATCACAATTCGAGCCAGTGCTCCCAGGTGTCAAGCGATCATATTACCGTTCACATGTTATTCACAACAACTAGGAATCCTCCAATAAACACGGAGTTCACAACCAAGTCACGATAATTACATTATAAAGAATCACGGTCATGCTAGACACCAATGTATAGATACTCGTCACCATGCCTATACATCGTACTCGATCACATAGCAATTAGCAACAAGATTCAACTCCTATTCCCTCAAGCTAGGGTTAAACCAAACACTTACCTCAAAGCCTTGAAATCCGCTTAATCCTCAACTATTGCTTTACCTCGTGATTCAACCTCCAATTCAGTGATATCTAGGCATAATCAATTTAATAATATCAATAAAGACTCAATGGTAACATCCCATAGCCTAGATATGAATTTCCTAGCATTATTCCAAAAATCCCGAAATTAGACACCGGGCCCACATGGTCCAAACTCGAGGCTCGGACCAAAACTCAATCACCCATAACCCTAGGAGTGCAAATATATAATTTGTTTTAAGATTCGACCCCAAATTGAGGTTGAATCACCCAAAATTCTCAAAACCCTAACTCTACCCAAAACCCATAATTTCTACCTTGATTTCATGTTTTTAGGGCTAGGACACTAATTAATGAAGAAAATCGAAGGAAACAAGTTAGATAACACTTACCCTAGAATGTTTGGTGAAGAATCGCTCTACAAGTCGCCTAGGGGCTGCGGAGAAGAAGAGCTCGTGTATTTTTGTGATAAAACCCGTAGCTACTGTTTCTGTTTTTTAAAAAAATCGCTGGGCAAAATTGCCCTACGCGATCGCGGAAATAGGGATGCGATCGCGAAGGGTTCCACTGACTGGTCATCGCGATCTCGTGGAGGAATACGCGATCGCGTAGAAGAACTACTGGGGGGGTCCAATATTGGCCTACGCGAACGCGTGCATAGGGACGCGAACGCAATAGAGAACAGAATAGACCATCGTGATCGCGATGGCCAGAACGCGAACGCGATGAAGGGAAATACTGGGGTTTGAATTTAGCTTACGCGATCGCGGTAGGGAACACGCAAACGCGATGGAGGAGATAACAAGGCACTGCGAACGCGTGCCTAGGGCCGCGTTCGCGAAGAACAAAGGTCTGCAACAGAAAATCTGATCCTATTTCCAAGTGTAAAAACACCCCGAACCACCTCCAATTCACTCCCGAGCCCTCGGGGCTCCTAACCAAACACACACACTAACTCAATAACATCCTACGAACTTACTCGAGCGATCAAATCGCCAAAATAACATCAAAATCATTGAATCAAGCCTCAAAATCATCATTTCTATTTCAAACTTCATAAACTTCCAACTTTAGATAATTAGGTCCGAAACACGTCAAACGACGTCCGATTTCGNTAGTGCGATCGCGTGGGGAGGAGCGCGATCGCGAAGAAGGAAATCCCTGTGTAAAAAATTGCAGAAAATCTGATATCATCCTAAGTCCAAAACCACCCCGGACACCTCCGAAAACACTCCCGAGCCCTCGGGGCTCCTAACCAATCACACACACTAACTCAATAACATCCTACGAACTTACTTGAGCGATCAAATCGCCAAAATAACATCAAAATCATTGAATCAAGCCTCAAAATCATCATTTCTATTTCAAACTTCATAAACTTCCAACTTTAGATAATTAGGTCCGAAACACGTCAAACGACGTCAGATTTCGACCAAACTTCACAGAAAGCGCTTAAATAATATATAAGACTTGTACCGGGCGTCGGAACCAAAAGACGAGCCCGATACCATAGTCTTTTAATCAATTTTCATTTCCATTTTCCTTAATAATTTCAGAAAAACAATTTCACAGAAAAATTCATTTCTCGGGCTCTAGACCTCGGAATTCGACTCCGGGCACATGCCCGAGTCCCATATTTTTCTACGGACCTTCCGGGACCGTCCAATCTCGGGACTGCGTCCGTTTACCAAAAATATTGACCCAAGTCAACCTTAAACATATTAATATCAAAATTCTTCAAATTTTTCACAGGATTGACATATCTCAACATAAAAGCCTTCCGGCTACGCGCCCGGACTGCGCACGCAAATCGAGGCAAGTAAAAATGAGGTTTTCAAGGCCTCGGAAGCACAGAATGAATGAGGAAACAGGTGATGACCCTTTGGGTCGTCACATCCGCGATCGCGCTCCTCCCCACGTGATCGCATAGCACTGAGTCGTCTTCCTTCGCGATCGCGTCTTGAACCACGCGATCGCGTAAGCCAAATCCTTGGACCCCCAGTAGTTCTTCTACGCGATCGCGTAACCCTCCACGCGATCGCGATGACCAGTCAGTGGTACCCTTCGCGATCGCATCCCTATTTCCGCGATCGCGTAGGGCAATTTTGCCCAGCGAATTTTTAAGTTAAAAACAAAACAGTAGCACGGGATTTTTCATAAAAACACACGATACCCTTTCTTCTCCAAGCGTTTAGGCGTCCATTGAAGCTCCCTTTCATCAAAACTTCTTGGGTAAGCATTGTTCAACTTGTTTCCTTCAATTTCCTTAATAATTTCAGAAAAACAATTTCACAGAAAAATTCATTTCTCGGGCTCTAGACCTCGGAATTCGACTCCGGGCACATGCTCGAGTCCCATATTTTTCTACAGACCTTCCGGGACCGTCCAATCTCGGGTCCGGGTACCAAAAATGTTGACCGAAGTCAACCTTAAACATATTAATATCAAAATTCTTCAAATTTTTCACAGGATTCACATATCTCAACATAAAAGCCTTCCGGCTACGCGCCCGGACTGCGCACGCAAATCGAGGCAAGTAAAAATGAGGTTTTCAAGGCCTCGGAAGCACAGAATGAATGAGGAAACAGGTGATGACCCTTTGGGTCATCACAATCACTCCCCAGTTAGTTTCTCTCTAAAATCGTGGTTTTATTTCCTGCTATAAGTTCTTGCGGTAAGTATTTAGCTTCTTAGATTTTGATAAAAGTATTTAGCTTCTTCGATTTTGATACAGATTTTTGTTTGCTTCTTAAACAATAAACATTGTTATTGTTTACTCAACAGATAACTATCGTTTTTCTCTCCAATGTCGGATTCCTCGTCACACAAGATGGTAACCAGAGGCATACCCACCAAAATTCTCAATTTTGATGTGCCCTCTTTCTCGTTGCAAATAACTCAAGCGGAGTCGGAATTTGCAGGTGTATCAGCAACTACAACTTCAGAGAGAAGAACTAATCTACACAATGACAAATCAAAAGAAGTCCAAGTTGAGAAATCCTTAAAAGAAACAAAAATTCCAGTTGCGAAAAAGAGGAAAAAACCTATGAATGATCCTTCATGTGTCAAGTTTAAGGAGGTTGACGCAAAAAAAAAGTTCGGATACATGGCACGAAAAGGTAATTGTTATTGTATCAATATGCTTTCAAAGTTGTTTAACTGATTTAGGGGTACATTGATGTAGTCATAATTATTCATGTGATTTATATGTATGTTGATATATTCATATGTATTTAGTTGTATTCATAAGTATTTAAACAATCCAGAACTCATTTACACATTTACAATGTCATTCACTGAGTTGTACTTACTTAGTTATTATATGTTGTATTTAAATGTATTTAGATGTATTCAAATTTACATTCACTATGTTTCCGTACTTATTACAGATTTCCTTGTATATTGTATGTAGATATTTATTGTGTTGTACTCAATGGTATGAATATTTATTTCAATATTTAACTGTATCTAGTTGCATTTATATGTATTCATAACACTTAATGACTTTATGTATTGATGATGAATATGAAACCTTTTTTAAATTCTTGTTTGTAACTGTTTTAATATATTCTTTCAGGGATTGGGGGTGCATGTCGCGGCATATGCAGAGTTTCTGAGCACCGTTGGTTTGGTTCCACAAACAAAATTTTGATGCCAATTTACTCCGTCAAAGATATAGTGCCCTCCTTTGGGACTATGCTATGCGGAAGATAGACGTTGATGCCATAAGCGAGAGCGAAGAACCTTCAAATATTCTTAGGCACATCACTGATTCTGATACGTCGGTTAAGATAATGTTAGAGTAGTCTTAGGTGAATGTAGTTTTCGATGGGAGTTTTTTGTGAATACTATTTTTTTTTGGACAGTGTGTTGGTAAAGATGGTGTTAGTTTAGCAATTTTTTATTTATTTATTGACCGTATCAACAGTGTTTATGTACTATCATTTCAAGCATCCAATCGATGTATTGATTGTTTTCGTGCTACAACCTGTTGCTTTTAAGTATGTTTGCAACATTTTGTATTGATATGTATGCAACATGTTGCATTGATATGTATTCAACTTATTGTATCAGTCAGTATTCAACTTACTGTATTACTCTCTATCAAACTTATTGCATTCATAACAAGTCGACAGGTTGCATTTATAATATAATTTACCATATTATATTGATCTGTATTTCAACATGATATATTTATCTATATTCATTAAGTTGTATTTATATGTATTCAACAGAGTATGTTCACATATTTTCAGCAGGTGTATTTAGACTTTCATATTTATATAATGTATTGCATTAATATGTATTCAGCTGTATTTTGAATACGTCTTATGTATATAACTGATTTTATTCATCTGTATTCATTTATATGCATATGTATTCAAGTCTATTTAGACCTTTGTACAATACATATTTAGACATCTATACGTGTATAACAGATTGTATTAATATGTATTCAGGTGTATTTGAATATATATATATTTAATATTAAGAAATCATATTCAATCTCTCATTTTCCTATGATACAATCTTATCCTATGTATATAACCGAGTGTAATCATATGTATTCAATGATTGTATTCATCTATATTCAGATGTAATAAAGATATAATAGTCGTATTTTAATTACGAATTCAGCTTTAATACACCAACTAAGTATATCCAAAATATATTTGAAATGAAACTGGTTCCAATAACAAATCGTTTTGCATTAATACAAGTCAGAATGTGAACTAATTTCTACGTGGAGCATTTTTACAAGTACGCTTATTATGTCCTTCATGCCCACATATGCTACACGAATGTTGATTTTTCTTCTGCAGCAATTCAATGAACGGCTTATCACGCTTCTCCTTTGGTCTTCCCGGAGGTCTTTTCCATTTGGGTGGTAATATAACTTCATCTGCTATATGTGCTGGTATATTCCATTCTTTTTGGTCCGGCAAAAGATACACGGGCACCTCATATGTCATTATAACAGACTTTGGCTTGTAATAGTCAGAGCAATAATCTTCTGGCATTAGAAACTTGCTCTTCAGGACAGCCCAAGCGTGTGGGCACGGTAATTCGTCGACTTGAAACCGCCCACAACTGCATTTTCTCTCTAAGAGGCATACGGTGTAATGCCTTCCTTCATCGTTCACCGTATGCAAATATTCAGTCGATGGCACCACCTACATTTGAATATACAACACAAATATATACACTGTTGTACATTTGAACATGTCTGAATACACCTATACTTATAAGCATACATTTTAATACAACAAATACATTTAATAAAAAACAGTTAGAGACACTGTATTCACAAGAATACATGTATTATTAATACATAAAAAAAAAAAGAACAACAGTGAAGGTCAAGTAACTTTTCACAAATACAGCTAAATACATATACATACAATTTGATTTTATATTCAATTCTTCTCTACTAGCGTAATGCTCCACAACAATACATGTATTATTAATACATAATCAATAAAAAATGCACAATGGATAGACCGAGAGGTAGGGGAAAAAATTATTTGTTTGGAGAGCTTTCCCATAGAAAATGGCATATTTTAGCTAGATAATACAGATTGAATTAACAACCGATATAGCCTAACAGTTATATACTACTTCAGAAGCAAAAGGTATGTTAAAATTGTCTCCTATGTTATTCAAGTGAATACACGAGCAAATCTTTTCCTTGAATATATCTAATACCAGAAGGATGACCATACCGGAAGAATGAAGAGCCTTGGTGGCTCGAGCCTCTGAAAATCCCATTACTTCAAGTTCACTTACCAAGCTTCTGTTAATGTCAGAAGCAGCCACTTCTGATCGTTGATATAAATTCTCTCGAAATCAGAAATATTGAAGCGCTTCTGTGAAGTAACAAATGTTTCTGCACAGACATAAGTAAATTTGCACAGACCCCTAAATCAACTTCATTAGGAATCTGCACAGACATAAGTAAATTTAAATCCATAACTAAATTTAACGGAAAAAATAACTCCATGGAACAATTTTCATGTGATTTAGGGGTACATTGATGTAGTCATATGCAAAATCGAATTTCAACGTATTTCTGTATATAATTGTATCAATCTCGAGTTTTCTTGGTTGAAATTTATTTTGTACGAACTGTAACAAAGGAACTGAAAAGAAAGAAGGAAGAATTCAGAATCCATGATTTGCCTTGTTTTTTGATACTTTCGGATGGAAAATCTTTAATGAAGGGAGAATTACAGATTATGGGTGATATAATTGTGTTAGTTGAGTTATATTAGGAGACTATTTTCTAGATTGATTTCCTTTCCGTTTTAAATCTGTTGAAAGGTCCCTTTTTTAAGGAATATACTTTACTGTATTCAATGATACAACTCTTGAATACAGTTGAATACAACAACTGATTAGCTGGACTTCCATGATTCACGCCTATTTTTCCTATTATATTCATGAATACAGTAGTCTAAATACATCAAATACATCTTATAAAAACGTAAAACGTATCTACAGGGCGTAATATAGCAAATGGTATCTATAGATAGCTAATGACCACTAAAAGATAGTGCTTTATGAAAATTTCTCAAAATAAAACATGAGCATGAATTGAATTATTCTTTTATTAGTTCTTTTATTTAGCTCTTTTATTTTCTTTATTGAGGGTATAATTCGTTAGGAGCATGTTTAGGCCAACAACACTTGGGTAGGCAATATTAGGACGTTTTATTAGTTTCGAGGTGAGAGGTCGTTCCTTAAGTTAGATTTATCCAGGGAAACCCCGAAGTATTTATAGATATTCTATTCCGGGGAATGCCCCGTAACATTCTGTAATTGGAGGCCAAAGTAAAACCTGTAGTATTTTTATCCTTATTTTATTTTAATTTTCTTTTATTAGGTGGGAATGACCTCGAGCCTCTTTTGTGTTTATTTTTATATTTTTGTGTTTTCTTTACCTCAATTTGAATACCTCAAAATCCGACTAGATCAAGTATGCAACCGTACTAGTTACGGGACTCGGAGAATGCCAGACACATGTTATACCCCATGCTTTCGTACGTGGAAGTACGCCATAAGTAAATTGATGTAAGCTCGAAAATGAGATGTTATATTTCGCATTTCGTATGTTAAAGTTTCGTCATAAGTTAATCAACGTAAGATCGGGAATGAGATTATTTTGGGATTATAAGGATTACGCTATTTCAAACAAGTGATAAGTAAATTCGTGAAGGTGAGTGGGTAAGCAATCGAAGAAAATGAGTTTGTCGAAAGTTTTTATTTTGAGATAAAATACGGTCCAAGCTACAATACCCCGTATTTTTGGACTAGTGCCATACAAGGTACCACATAACCATGATAGTAAGATGTATAAGGTGTGTTAAAAGTGAGTAGTATTTTAAGTAAGTTGAGATAATTTTTAATTATGTGGGTAATTAATTAATTATTGGATTAGTGGGGCATTAACAATATAATTAGAAAATTATGGATAATTATTAGGTGGGTACATCACCCCCTACATGGAAACAAGTGCAAAAAGATCTAGTGGTGACTCTTGATTTTTGGAAACTAAATTAGATGACACATGGACAATATTTCTTAGTCATCCTTTGGTGCAATTCATACATTCACATGGCAAACACGTAGAAAGTGAATTTTATATTAGTCATCCTTAAATTTTATCTTCAATCCATGTCATAATTCATTTGGGGGAGTTATAGAAAGGGTTTGCAAGAACGAAAAAAGAGGGGATTTGGAAATTTATACGAGACCACATAATATAATAGCAACGACATTTGCAATTCTAAGGGAGTACTGTACAATCTTTCTTAAGAACATCATACGGATTTTTCCTACTTCGATCAGCCATTATGTGTTTCGTCGCAAAAGACGTATGTTAGAGGAATTGTCAAGAGAATCAGTCCAGGTAGTTTATCCGTTCTTTCTTTTGGCATGATCTATACGACACAAAGAAAACGAGCAAATGCACAATTTCCATAAATGACTCTATTCATAGAAACACTAGAGATGCTTATGTTCTTGATTCCCCATGTGTCATATTATTCTATCATCTGTTCATCGGTCTAAAAAATACGTAAGTTGATAAGTGATAAGCTAGGATTTTACCATGATTATACCCCTTACTTGCTATTGCTTTTGTTACAAATTGCCACAAAATAGTCCCAAAAGGCTTACAAGTTGTGCTTGATTGCAGGTTTGAGCGAAAAGGTGACAAATGTCAAAGATCGGCTCAAAACGGAGTGAAACTTGCCAAGTGTCAAGAACAAGTGAAGTTGAGAAACAGGAAGACCTAGCGCGGACCGCACTGATATGCCACGCGGCCGCGCTAGGAGATTCAGAGAGGGGTAAATTGAAGTGCAAGCCACGCGGCCGCGCTCCATTTCTGCGCGGTCTGTGCAAGGGAAGTTCAGAGAACCACCAGTGCAGGCTTAAGTCCCACGCGGCTGCACTACATATCAGTGCGGTCCGCGCGAAGGAGATTCAGAGATATGGAGATTTGACCAAGTCAAGCTATGCGGCCGCGCCCCATTCCTGCGCGGTCCGCGCCGATCCTCCGCCGCGGCCGCGCTACATTTTTGCGCGGTCCGTGGCCCCCAACTTCAGAGATGAGATTTGAGAGTTAGCGCGGTCCGCGCTGACCCCGCAGGGGTATTTTTGTCCAGATTTTCCAGCTCGGTATAAATAGATCTTTTTACCATTTTTAGGTTATGTTTTAGCTTCTGAACGAAGGCTGCGCTCGTGAGACGTGTTGTGTAGCCTATTTTGGCATTTTTACTCTTGAATATCATAGATTCTAATTAGTAATCAATTAACATGTTCATTTCATCATCTACTTCTACTGTTTCTTCTTTAATTATGTCTAGCTAAACCCATTAGCTAGGGTTGTGGCTCAACCCTAGTGTGGGTAGTTAATGGGTGTTGCATTCTAGGGTGAGATTGAGATTGGGTATTTGTTATTTGGGTTACTTTTGTGTTTCAATCTAGAATTTGTGGTTGCAAACATGAATTCAAGCTTAGTGGGTCTAACTCTTCTTGAGAAAGAGAGTCATATGACCCTAAAAGTTGACCTAACAAGGAATTGGGATGGACCCATGAGAATGGTAGTCCCAATTAACGGGTTAAACCTCGAAAGAGTAACTACCCTACTTGAGCCTAGTTGCTCGGTCTAATTGCCCTACCTAATTGGTCTCGAGAGAGTCAATTGGGCAAAATCGTTCTCTCTATCGAGAGGTGTGAGAATGAGTGCAATTGTGCAACGGTTATAGCAATGAACCCAGATTTATCAATCTCCCGTTAGTAGCTTCTACCCGTTAGCTAGCCACCTAGGTAGTGTCACGATCCTAGTACCTTTTTCCTATATTAAGCACAACTTAGCAATATTCTCCTAGCATAATTTAGTTTAAACCATTAGTTTTACAAGAGTAGTTTAAAAAGAAAACCCCAAGAATGTGTGAAGCGACATTAGAAGCACAACCGCAACTCTAGGCTAGACAGATATTCTAACTCCTTTACTAGCTCCCTGTGGAATTTCGACCCCGATCCACTATTCGGGTATTATTTATTGCTACCCACTCTTCCTACCATTGTGTAGTGTTGAGACGGCCGCGATCACTTTTTGGTGCCGTTGCTGGGGATCGAACCCGTAAAAATTATGAAGATTCAAACTACTTGATGCAAAGGTCTCAGATGAACAGTAAAAATTAGGCTCAGGAAGTTAGAGTGCTAAAAGAGTAAAATGAGGCCTTGGGTCTCTATTTATAGAAAACCGTGGGACCCTTCACTTACCTACCAGCGCGGCCGCGCAAAAATGGTCGCGGACCGCGCTGGGTTTAAGTCCAGCACACTTGAACCTAGTTTCCCACGCGGACCGCACTGTTATGTAGCGCGGCCGCGCGGGTAACTTCAGAGACTTACACCCCCTAGCACAAGCCAGCGCGGACCGCACTGATTTGTAGCGTGACCGCGTTGGCAAACTTCAGAGACCTGACTTTTTGTGCTTTTGTTTTGCACTGCTTCAACATTATCCCTGCAACATCTCACAAACCATTAGCCCAAAAATCCTAGTCTACAAAGAAAATCAAAGAAATAGAAAAAGACATGGGTTGCCTCCCAAGAAGCGCCTGATTTAACGTCGCAGCACGATGCATGTTACCATCATATCACTTCAAATGAATGTGTGCCACCACGTGGCTGTCATCAAACTTTCCCAAATAATGCTTGACACGATGCCCATTGACCCGGAATACTTCGCCATTCTTATTTTTGAGATCAAGAGCGCCAAAAGGAGTCACAAATACCACTTTAAAAGGACCACTCCACTTTGACTTGAGCTTTCCCGGAAATAACCTCAACCGGGAGTTGAAAAGAAGAACCATGTCTCCCACCTTGAATTCCTTACCCCGAGCATATTTGTCGTGAAGGCACTTCATCTTGTCCTTATACAAGGACGAGCTGGAGTAGGCATGAAATCTAAACTCATCAAGTTCATTCAAATGCTCCACACGGAGATTGGCTGCAACATCCCATTCCAAGTTCAGCTTTGCCAAACACCAACCGATACGGGGACATACTAATTGGAGTCTTGTAAGCCGTCCGATAAGCCCAAAGAGCATCATCCAATTTCTTCGACCAATCGATCCTATTAGCATTCACCGTTTTGGACAAAATACTCTTTATTTCCCGATTTGAGACTTCCACTTGACCGCTAGCTTGTGGATGATAGGGAATGGTCACTTTGTGGTTAACTCCATACTTAGCAAGCAATGAGTCGAAAGCCTTGTTGCAAAAATGGGACCCCCCATCACTAATAATGGCCCGAGGAGTACCAAACCTCGTGAAGATACTCTTTTTCAAGAATGCTACAACACTTCGGGCTTCATTGTTGGGTAGAGCCACGGCTTCCACCCACTTTGAGACATAATCCACCGCCACGAGAATGTAAGTGTTACCACAAGATCTCACGAACGGACCCATGAAATCGATGCCCCAAACATCAAAAATATCCACCTCGAGAATTGTATTGAGGGGCATCTCATCCTTCTTTGAAATCCCGCCGGCTCTTTGGCATGCATCACATCTCTTCACCAAGTCGCTAGCATCTTTAAACAACGTCATCCAATAGAATCCGCAACTCAAAACTTTTGAGGCCGTCCTCACCCCCCCCCCCCCCCCATGATGGCCTCCATAGGGAGAAGAGTGACACGCCTCCAATATGCTTATTTGCTCACTTTTCGGTACACATCTTCTTATCACCCCATCTGTGCAAATTTTAAACAGATACGGATCATCCCAATAGAAATCAAAGCTATCCCGCTTGAGTTTCTTCCTTTGGTTGGAAGAGAGCTCACACGGGACATTACCAGTCACAATGAAGTTGGCGATGTCCGTGAACCATGGCATATCACACATAGAAACGGAAAGAAGCTGCTCGTCGGGGAACCTATCATTAATCTCAATACCATCACATGGTCTCCCCTCTTCCTCTAACCGGGACAAATGGTCCGCAACTTGATTCTTGCTTCCCTTTCTATCCACAATCTCTAAGTCAAATTCCTGAAGGAGTAGCACCCACCTCATCAGTCTTGCTTTCAAATCCTTCTTAGTCATCAAATACCGGAGGACTGCATGGTCCGTGTGTATGATCACCTTTACCCCCATAAGATAAGGTCGAAACTTCTCCATCGCGAACACAATAGCCAATAGCTCTTTTCCGTCACTGTGTAGTTTCTTTGGGCATCATTCATCGTTTTGCTAGCATAATACACAGGATGGAACATCTTGTTAATCCGTTGACCTAACACCGCACCTACCGCTATATCACTCGCATCGCACATAAGTTCAAAAGGCAAATCCCAATTAGGTGCGGTGATGATAGGAGTTGTGGTCAACTTGTGTTTCAATAGCTCAAAAGACTCCATGCACTTCTCATCAAAGATAAACTTGACATCCTTCTCCAACAATTTGCAAAGCGGGTTCACAATTTTTGAAAAATCTTTAATGAATCGCCGGTAGAACTCGGCATGACCAAGAAAGCTCCTCACCCCTTTGACAGAAGTAGGGGGAGGGAGCCTTGAGATAACCTCGATTTTTGCCTTATCAACTTCAATTCCTTGCCTTGAGATTTTGTGACCCAATACAATACCCTCTTGCACCATAAAGTGACATTTTTCCCAGTTGAGCACAAGGTT
>NW_017673326.1:62745-71185 GCF_001879085.1 Nicotiana attenuata
AGTTGGCATTCCATAAATTAAGAGGGTGGTGGCCTGTAAGGAAATTGATCGCGGAGAGATCTTTCATTGACACAGACCTTCTACCCCACAACCCGAACGTGCAAAAGGAATTTCGAACTAGATATGGCTGGGACTTCTTTAAGGAGAAATGTATTGATGCCAATGAACATATGGTGAAAGAATTTTATTGCAATGTTTCTCACATAGTCAAAGATACTAAGGTAACGAAGGTGAGAGACAAAATGGTAGTGTTTGATGGGAAGTCCCTGAATGACTACTTGGGGTTCAAGGAGGAGGATGACACACAGTACTTAGCTAAGCTGGCAATGGGTGAAGAAGTGCATCCTTGGTTGGCCGAATACTTGGCAGCCCCAGGCACTGTTCCAAAATGGTTGAAAGCAGGGGAGAAGATTCTGCGGAACACCTTCACTTTTGAAGCTAAGGGTTGGTTGACGTTTGTTTGTAGTAGACTTGATCCTTCCACCCATGATCACACAGTTCCTCTTGCCCGGGTTGTTCTTGTGGCATCCATCATGGCCGGTTTTCCTATCAATGTTGGTAACATCATCTCGAGGGTGATTTCTGCTGTGGGACAGGAGACAACCACAAATTACCCCTTCCCCAACACCCCGTCTCTGTACATTAGGGATTTGAAGGTCAAGAAGAAACGATTTGATGTCACAACCAAGCCAGTGGCCCCCTACTCATGGTATAGTCAGTTGGGTTCGGACAACCTTAAGTCAAAGAAATACCAGCCACCCACCTCTACCCCAACTGGCCAGTCTGAGGAGCCAGTTGCGGTAGAGCCTTCTACCGGACCATCCTCCATCCCGGCCACTTCCACCAGTGAGCCCTTACCCCCAGGTCCTTCTACTTCAGCTGACCCGGCAGTCCCTTCATCAAAGACTCATCGGTTCACTGCCCACCAGCTCAGTCAGTCTTTAGCCAGTCTGAACAACTGGATGTCAGCTGCGACATCCAAGTTGTCCACCTTGGCTACTACAGTTGAGGCCCAGTCAGCACCAACCACTGTTCAGATTCCTCCTTCTATTGAGGAGACATTGAAGAAGCTCCTGGCCAACCAGGAGAAGATTTTAGAGACTCAGGCCACCTTGACTAAGGCGGTAGATTCGCATGGTAAGGCTTTGAAGGAGCTCGCCAAGGAACATAAGAAGATGAGAAAGTCAAGGGCATCGAGGGAGTCGGTGAAGAAGCTTCGAGCTGACGTGGACAAGTTATTGGCAGACCAGATGCCATTAGACTTGCTATTTGGGGATCCAGCCATAGACCCAGCAGCATCTCAGCCACAACAGGAGGAGGAGCCTAGGCACCCAAGAAAGAAGAGGAAGCTTCCTAGCACTGAGGGTGTAGTGATCGAGGTAGCACAGGTTCAGGAGGGTCCCTCCAGTGTTGCACCAGATATTCCGCCGGTCCATGTTCCGGCCCCTGTCCCAGCAGCAGAGCAGCAGCAAGCCGGGAACCACTCTGAGGTTCCCACCAGTACAGAGGACTAGGGGACCACTGAGGAGCCCATGCAGACGGATCAGGCTTAGGGAGCCTTTCTATATCCTTTGATCTTATTTTGTGCTTATTTGATTAGTTGGTATTGGGGACAATGCCAGCTCTTATTCGTGGGGGTGTGCCCTACCTTTTTGGATTATCTGGATGACTGTACATATTGGATTCTTATTTTATGTTTTGTTGCTTTGATTTTCCAGTTGGTTTGTATATAATTTCACACTCTAGCTACTTTTCTCGCACTTTTTATTCTCTTTTGGTCTGTATATAAAGTACTTTTGGNATTTGTTCGAGTGCCTCCACTAAAGGAACATTGATTGTGAGGCTCTTCATCATGTCTATGAATTTCTTGAACTGATTGTCATTCTTTTGCTTTGCTAGCCGCTGAGGATATGGTGGAGGTGGTCTAGGCAAGGGTGCCTTGGCCTTGGGCACCACCGGCTCGGGTATATCAATAATGTGTTCCCTAGACGGGTTCACGGCATCTTGAGTCTCTACCCCGGCCTCATCATCAATATCAATCCGCACATCATTTGTTACTATTGGTTCAACCACATTGTCAACATTCAAAGGCACATCATCATCATGCGACTCAACTTCATCATTCACAACCCGATTCTCATCCGAGGCATGCACATCACCGCCTCTTCCACTCCTAGTTGTAACTGCCATCACATGATTGTTACCCCCCTTTGGGTTCACTACCGTGTCACTTGGTAGCGCACCTTTAGGTCGGGTATTTAAAGCTTGAGAAATTTGTCCTATTTGCACCTCTAGGTTCCGGATGGATGTGTTATGTGAAGCCAATTGTGAATCAGAATCTTGGTTCTTTTTCATCAACTGCTCGAACATCATCTCTATCCGTCCCATATCACTCCCGGAAGAACTAGGCCCGTGCGACTGAAAGGGGGGTGGATTGTTTGGTTGTTGGAACATGGGGGGCCTTTGAAAGCCTTGCCCCCTACCACCATTATTCCACCCTCCTTGATTGCTATTGTTGTTGCTCAAATTGTTGTTGTTCCCGTTCCAATTGCCTTGGTTGTTGCCTTGATTACCCCAATTGTTGTTCTGATTGTTATTGTTCCAATTGTTACCACCTTGTTGTTGATTATTGTTATTCCAATTTCCGCCACCTTGTTGATTGCCCTAATTGCCTTGGGGGCGCCATTGTTGATTCCCTTGATTTCCTCTATTTCCTTGGTAGTTATTAACATACTGGCATTCCTTACTTTGATCATCATAACACTCGTTCGAATAACCACCACCATCATTGTTGTTGTCAAACTGCTCACAATTACCTTGTTGTTGTTGTTGCCCCCTTTGCCTCCTTTTCAACATAGACACATTCTCCATTGCATTGACTTGGCGCGGGCTTTGAACTTGTTGCAATTGCGCCTTCGCCAATTGATTCATTGTTGTTGTAAGTTCGGCAATAGCTTGGCCATGGTCATTCAACTCCTTGTGCAAATGGATGACCGTGGGGTCACCTTGAGGTACATTCGCTCGGCTTTGCCATGCCGAAGAGGTGTCGGCCATTTCATCAAGTACATCACATGCCTCTTGGTATGAAAGTTTCATAAAGTTCCCACCGGCCAATTGGTTCACAATGCACTGATTTGTGGTGTTGATGCCCCTATAGAAAGTCTGTTGGATCATCGCCTCAGTCATGTCATTGTTAGGGCAATCCTTCACCATTGTTCTATATCGTTCCCAGATCTCGTGCAATGGTTCCGTTGGCATTTGCTTGAAGGCTATAATTTCATCCCGAAGAGCTGCCATATGACTTGGAGAAAAGAACTTGGCAATGAATTTGTCCGCCAATTCATCCCATGTGTGAATAGAATGATTTGGAAGCCTTTCTAACCAGTCCAACGCTTTACCCCGAAGAGAAAACGGGAAAAGCCTCAATCTCAACGCATCCTCTGACACGTTTGTTTGTTTGCCGCCCCAGCAAGTATCTACGAACCCCTTCAAGTGCTTGTATGCATTTTGGTCGGAGGCGCCCGTAAAATATCCCCTTTGCTCGAGCAAGGTCAACATGACATTTGTGATTTGAAAGTTCCCCGCCCGGATTCGGGGAGGAACAATGGCACTCGCGTACCCTTGATTCAGAAGAACTCTTGGGACTACTCTTGGCGGTGGCGGAGGAGGTTCTGGAATAGGATTGTTGTCATTTGCGTTGGCCGGACGGCCTCTTCGTGGAAATTGAGGTGGTATAACTTCCTCGGGTTCAAGATCATCTACCTCCTCCCCCGCATTCACGTTTCCAAGAGGGTCGTTTGCGTTGAGAGCCATAGTACCTGATTGATCGACACAAATAGAATTAGTAAACAAGAAGGAAGGAGAAGCAAAACACAAAACTAGCTACACAGATAGTCAACACCGTAAGCTCCCCGGCAACGGCGCCAAAAAGTTGATCGCGGCCGTCTCAACACTACACAATGGTAGGAAGAGTGGGTAGCAATAACTAATACCCGAATAGTGGATCGGGGTCGAATTTCCACAGGGAGCTTGAATGGAGTTGTATTGCCTGTTTGGCCTAGAATGCGTTTGTACTTCTAATTGCACTCCTAACATTTTTGGGGGTTTTTATATTTAAAACTACTATTGTAAACTAAGGATTAAAGCTAAAGTATGCTAAGGAAATATTGCTAAGTTGTGCTTAATATAGGAAAAAAGCACTAGGGTCGTGACACTACCTAGGTGGCTAGCTAACGGGTCGAAGCTACTAAGGGGAGATTGATAAATCTGGGTTTATTGCAGTAGCCGTTGCGCAAGTGCACTCATTCTCACACCTCCCGGTAGAGAGAACGATTTCTCCCAATTGACTCTCTCGAGACCAATTAGGTAGGCCAATTAGACCGGGCAACTAGGGCTCAAGTAGGGTAGTTACTCTTTCGAGGTTTAACCCGTTACTCTCATGGGTCCATCCCAATTCCTTGTTGGGTTAACTTTTAGGGTCATATGACTCTCTTTCTCAAGAAGAGTTAGACCCACTAAGCTTGAATTCATGTTTGCAACCACAAATTCTAGATTGAAACACAAAATCAACCCAAATAACAAATACCCAATCTCAATCTCACCCTAGAATGCAACACCCATTAATTACCCACACTAGGGTTGAGCCACAACCCTAGCTAATGGGTTTAGCTAGACATAATTAAAGAAGAAACAGTAGAGGTAGATGATGAAAATAACATAATGATTGATTACTAATTAAAAACTATGATATTGAAGAGGAAAATTGCCAAAATAGGCTACACAATGGTTCTCACGAGCGCAGCCCTTGTTCAGAATCTAAAAACTTCCCTAAAAATGGTAAAAGATCTATTTATACCGAGCTGGAAATTTTAGACAAAAATACCCCTGCGGGGTCAGCGCGAACCGCGCAAAAAGGTAGCGCGGCCGTGTAGGCTCTTTGAACTCTAACATTTCATCTTCTGAAGTTGGGGGCCGCGGACCGCGCACAAATGTAGCACGGCCGCGGCGGAGGGTCGGCGCGGACCGCGCAGGAATGGGGCGCGACCGCATATCTTGATTTGGACAAAATTCCATGTCTCTGAATCTCCCTCACGCGGACCGCACTGATATGTAGCACGGCCACGTGAGACTTAGGCCTTTTCTGAACTTCCCTTGCGTGGACCGCGCAGGAATGGGGCGCGATTGCGTGGCTTGCACCTCAAATTACCCCTCTCTGAATCTCCTAGCGCGGCCGCGTGGCATATCAGTGCGGTCCGCGCTAGGTCTTCCTGTTCCCCACTTCACTTGTTCTTGACACTTGGCAGGTTTCACTCCCTTTTGAGCCGATCTTTGACATTTGTCATCTTGTCGCTCAAACCTGCAATCAAGCGCAACTTGTAAGCCTTTTGGGACTAGTTTGTGGCAATTTGTAACAAAAGCAATAGCACGTAAGGGGTATAATTATGGTAAAATCCTAGCTTATCAGCTCCTCAACTTGCTCACCCTCTCTGTCTACATCCCCCAAAGGCATATTTTCGGGATCATTGTTTGCCGCCATGGCTATACCTAAAATTTGTCACACAAGTTAGTAACACGGAAGGAAAAGAAGATATTCCATAAACGAACCCAAATATATAGCTAACACTATTTTAACTCCCCGACAACGGCACAAAAAATTGATCCACGTCCAATATGCACTCAATAGTGAGTGGAAACGATCGTTGGAATAATAGTACCCAACAAGAGTCGAGGTCGATTTTCACAGGGAAATACAAAAGGTGTTAGGAGTATACACTTGAAGAGAGTGAATGGATTAATTAAATTTGCACTTCCACAATAGGTTTTGAATTCTACTTCTACTATTAATCTAACAATTGTAAGCTAAGGGAAAGAAACTAGAAACGAATGATTGTTTTTTATGTTTTTCAAAATAGTTAAAAAGCCTAGGGATGTGACCATAACTTAGGTGTTTGCCTAATGGGTTAAATACGTTAATACTTGTTTTGTTGATTGGGGTGTATTATAGCTCTCAACTCTACATTACCCACTCAATACCTCTCGGTCAAAGAGTGATTTTGCTCAATTCGACTTTCTCAAGTTCAAATGGGTATCAAACAAAACAGTTGATATGAGCTCAAGTCGGGTTCTCACTATCTCTAGTTTGAACCGTTTAATTAAGCTAATCAAACTCTCAAATAACCCAATTCCTTGTTAGCTAAGTTATCCTAGACTAGGTCCCTCTTTCTCAAGTAGAGATTAAGTTAAAAAGGCATGAATCAATGTTTGCAACCATTAATTCTAGAATTGAAGCATAAACCAAGCTAAATAATTAACACCCAATCATAAACAAGCATTAAGTTAAGTGCCCATAAGGTTTACATACTAGGGTTGGGTCACAATCCTAGTAAAAATCTAGCTACTCATAATGGGAATTGAATAAAATAAAGAAGAAATGCTAATCAACTCATAATCAAAGATAAAAATGATAAAAGACAATGTTTAAACACTAGAATGGTTATAAACTTCCTTAAATGGTAAAAGGTAACGACTACAGCAGCTCAAACTTCGAAACTTCACTTAAAATTGTGAAACTCGTCTATTTATACTGGCCCAAAATTTGCGGACAAAAAATGCCCCTTGGGAGGTTCTGCGGCCGCACAATTCCATGTGCGGTCCGCAGATTTTTTCAGTTGGCAGGAGGTTGGGTTTTGCACCCGCACATTTCTGGATTGCGGCTACGAAGTATCTTCTGCGACCGCACAATTCTTGTGCGGTCTGCACTTCTTCAAGGCTTCAGGACTTGGTCTTTTGCACAGTCTCTGAACTTGGAATCTTCTGTCAGTGCAGACCCTATTCTGCGTCCTCACATTGGCCAAAGTCTTGTTGGGCCCTTTCACTTGGTTTGCGGCCGTAGAAGGAATTCTGCGGTCCGCACTTTCTTCTATGGACCGCACTTCTTTGATTCTTCGACCTTAATTGCCGTGTGATTCAGAACACTCCTTTTTGAGTTAGATTTCATCATGGGAGCCCGAACTTCCAACATTCCTGCAATTTGCATATTTTTATTAGATTTAGGAACATAAATCAATACTTTCAGACTAAAACAAAAGTAAAAATGTGCTAGTAAGTAGTCAAAATTACCACTTATCAAGCAGCAGAAAAATCTAAGAGATGTTCAATGTGTAACATTCTCTTCAGTTGGTTCAAAAGAGAGAAACATCAGCACGTAGATGAAGGTAATCACTGCTTAAGTCCCGTTAGTAGTTGAGAGAAGCAGATTGCTTGCCATAATTATTGCACATTCACTAATAATTGCACGTGCATTACACATGTATTTTTCAGTGACATGCATTTGACAAGCATGATTACTAGTACGCATTTTTAAAAGAATTACTAGTTGTCACACCTCCTTTTTTACACACCTACCCCGAAGGATAATGTATAAGGGAGTTTTTCCATTTAAAGTGACATTATTCGAAATGGGATCATTTATTTATTTTTAGAGTCGCCACTTGGGATAGGATTGGCTTTTGGTGTCCCAAGTCACCGATTTAATTTAAATCCCAAATCGAGGAAAATTTCGACTTCCCAATTGGAGTCTGCGAACCAGAAATTCTGTGTAAGGAATTCTGTTGACCCGAGGGAAGGTGTTAGGCACCCTCGGATCCCGTGGTTCTAGCACGGTCGCTTAAATTATCATAAATGGCTAAAATCTGGTTTTTATACATATTTAAATCTATAGTGCAATTTTAAGATTATTTACCACTTTTAGTTTATTTTGTTTTTTACGAAAGTGAACGCCGTTTAAGAGCGTGTTTTTTTTGGATCACGTCACATGAAATGCACCCGGATCCTAAACACCTCTCATTCAGCGTTTTGGGATTTGGATTTGGGTTGCATGAAATGCGCACCCGAGTTTAGGAAAGTAATATTATTAAAATTCGCGCCTAAAGTGACTAGCGTATTATTCTCTTTGCGGGAAGCCATGAAAATTCGCTAAATGGCATGTCCCGAATTTTTAAACTATTTTAATAAAGCATTTAATGAGGGCCCCGCAATTTATGTGTTTCGTTTGGCGAGGCTCATCTCACTTTTATTTAAAGGCCAACCTAAAGCAACTACGATATTTCTATTTATTTTTGTCTCTAAAAATAAAAGAAAAGCCCTAATTAGTTATTATTGATAAAATGTCAAAGTCTTATGAATCACTCTCAAACAGTTCAAGCCCAGTAGCTTATGAAGTAAATAAATGAAGCATGCTTTGCAATTTATTCAAAAATATAAAGGACCCAACACTTTGGGGCCTACTACTGGAGAAATTGGCCCAAGTGACATTGTTCACGCCCGGTTGTAGCGGAAGAGTATGGTTCTGAGGTCGATTCCGGGCAGAAGCACAAACTGACGTCTAAATGGACACCTAAGTGGTCCAATTAATCCCCAATGTAATTAAACTGGTTTTGTG
>NW_017673326.1:71210-129576 GCF_001879085.1 Nicotiana attenuata
TGATTCATTGTTGTTGTAAGTTCGGCAATAGCTTGGCCATGGTCATTCAACTCCTTGTGCAAATGGATGACCGTGGGGTTACCTTGAGGTACATTCGCTCGGCTTTGCCATGCCGAAGAGGTGTCGGCCATTTCATCAAGTACATCACATGCCTCTTGGTAAGAAAGTTTCATAAAGTTCCCACCGGCCAATTGGTTCACAATGCACTGATTCGTGGTGTTGATGCCCCTATAGAAGGTCTGCTGGATCATCGCCTCAGTCATGTCATTGTTAGGGCACTCCTTCACCATTGTTCTATATCGTTCCCAGATCTCGTGCAATGGTTCCGTTGGCATTTGCTTGAAAGCTAGAATTTCATCCCGAAGAGCTGCCATATGACTTGGAGAAAAGAACTTGGCAATGAATTTGTCCGCCAATTCATCCCATGTGTGAATAGAATGATTTAGAAGCCTTTCTAACCAGTCCAACGCTTTACCCAAAAGAGAAAACAGGAAAAGCCTCAATCTCAGCGCATCCTCTGACACGTTTGTTTGTTTGCTGCCCCAGCAAGTATCTACGAACCCCTTCAAGTGCTTGTATGCATTTTGGTCGGAGGAGCCCGTAAAATATCCCCTTTGCTCGAGCAAGGTCAACATGACATTAGTGATTTGAAAGTTCCCCGCCCGGATTCGGGGAGGAACAATGGCACTCGCGTACCCTTGATTTGGAAGAACTCTTGGGACTGCTCTTGGCGGTGGTGGAGGAAGGTCTGGAATAGGATTGTTGTCATTTGCGTTGGCCGGACGGCCTTTTTTGTGGAACTTGAGGTGGTATAACCTCCTTGGGTTCAAGATCATCTACCTCCTCCCCCGCATTCACGTTGCCAAGAGGGTCGTTTGCATTGAGAGCCATAGTACCTGATTGATCGACACAAACAGAATTAGTAAATAAGAAGGAAAGAGAATCAAAACACAAAACTAGCTACACAGATAGTCAACACCGTAAGCTCCCCGGCAACGGCGCCAAAAAGTTAATCGCGGCCGTCTCAACACTACACAATGGTAGGAAGAGTGGGTACCAATAACTAATACCCGAATAGTGGATCGGGGTCGAATTTCCACAGGGAGCTTGGAATGGAGTTGTATTGCCTGTTTAGCTTAGAATTGCGTTTGTACTTCTAATTGCACTCCTAACATTTTTGGGGGTTTTTATATTTAAAACTACTATTGTAATCTAAGGATTAAAGCTTGATTATGCTAGGGAAATATTGCTAAGTTGTGCTTAATATAGGAAAAAGGGCACTAGGGTCGTGACACTACCTAGGTGGCTAGCTAACAGGTAGAAGCTACTAAGAGGAGATTGATAAATCTGGGTTTATTGCTATAGCCGTTGCACAATTGCACTCATTCTCACACCTCTCGGTAGAGAGAACGATTTTGCCCAATTGACTCTCTCGAGACCAATTAGGTAGGCCAATTTGACCGGGCAACTAGGGCTCAAGTAGGGTAGTTACTCTTTCGAGGTTTAACCCGTTAATTGGGACTACCATTCTCATGGGTCCATCCCAATTCCTTGTTGGGTTAACTTTTAGGGTCATATGACTCTCTTTCTCAAGAGGAGTTAGACCCACTAAGCTTGAATTCATGTTTGCAACCACAAATTCTAGATTTAAACACAAAATCAACCCAAATAACAAATACCCAATCTCAATCTCACCCTAGAATGCAACACCCATTAACTACCCACACTAGGGTTGAGCCACAACCCTAACTAATGGGTTTAGCTAGACATAATTAAAGAAGAAACAATAGAAGTAGATGATGAAAATAACATAATGATTGATTACTAATTAAAAACTATGATATTGAAGAGGAAAATTGCCAAAATAGGCTACACAATAGTTCTCACGAGCGCAGCTTTTGTTCAGAATCTAAAACTTGACCTAAAAATGGTAAAAAGATCTATTTATACCCAGTTGAAAAATCTGGACAAAAATACCCCTGCGGGGTCGGCGCGGACCGCGCAAAAAGGTAGCGCGGCCGCGTAGGCTCTTTGAACTCTAACATCTCTTCTGAAGTTGGGGGCCGCGGACCGCGCAGAAATGTCGCGCGGCCGCGGCGGAGGATTGGCGCGGACCGCGCAAGAATGGGGCGGGCCGCATAGCTTGACGGCCAAATCTTCATGTCTCTGAATCTCCTTCACGCGGACCGCACTGATATGAAGCGCGGTCGCGTGGGACTTAAGCCTTCTCTGAACTTCCCTTGCGCGGACCGCGCAGAAATGGAGCGCGGCCGCGTGGCTTGCATCTCAAATTACCCCTCTCTGAATCTCCTAGCGCGGCCGCATGGCAAATCAGTGCGGTCCGCGCTAGGTCTTCCTGTTCCCCACTTCACTTGTTCTTGACACTTGGCAGGTTTCACTCCGTTTTGAGCCGATCTTTGACATTTGTCATCTTGTCGCTCTAACCTGCAATCAAGCGCAACTTGTAAGCCTTTTGGGACTGTTTTGTGGCAATTTGTAACAAAAGCAATAGCATGTAAGGGGTATAACTATGGTAAAATCCTAGCTTATCAGTATGCCAGCAAACAGGTTGAACAGGAGGAGCCCAAGCACGTGATCAACATGATCATTAGGGGAATGGATGTCCTCCAAGGGCCAATGATAAAACGCACCCGGGATTATGTCTCGAAAAGGGCCATCTCGTTCAGCGACGAAGATGCCAAGGGAATCCTCCAACCTCACAATGATGCATTAGTAATATTTGTGCTTATCAAAAAGTCTCGAGTTAAACGTGTGTTGATTGATTCGGGTAGCTCGGCCAACATCATCCGATAGAGGGTCATAGAACAACTAGGACTATTGGACCAAATCGTACCGGCGGTCCGGGTATTGAACATATTCAACATGGCATGCGAGACGACGAAGGGTAAAATAACTTTACCGGTAAACACCGCCGGGACCACCTAGGAAACAAAGTTCTACATGATCGAGGGGGATATGAGTTACAACGCCTTGTTCGGAAGGCCATGGGTTCACAACATGAGGGAAGTACCTTCAACCTTACATTAGGTGTTGAAATTTCCCACTCTGGGAGGAATCAAAATAGTCCACGGAGAACATCCAGCCACAGAGGAGATGTTCGCTGTCGACAAAGTAATCTCGGTGCCCGCGATTTCAGCATTAAAAAGCAGGGAACTGGCCGAAGAAAAGGAAGCGAAATAGCAATCAATGATCTTGACCTCGACCAGGCCGGAAAAATAGGAGGAGCACATAGCGGACGGGGATGATGATTATGGCGTCTCAAGATCTTTTATAGCACCCGATGCCACTAAGTCAATAATCGACGAATTGGAGCAGGTTATACTGATCGAGCACCTACCGGATCTAAAGATATACATGGGCACGGGACTAACTTCCGGGCTAGGAAAAAACTTATTGATTTTCTTAAAGCTAATGCTGATTGTTTCGCCTGGTCCCATTTAGATATGATCCCACCGGAGGTGACAACTCACAAATTGATCCTGAATCCAAAGTTCCACCGGTAAAAAAAAATAGAAAGCCGCAGTCCGAGATCAAACATGCGTTCATCAAAGATGAGGTATCTAAACTTTTGAAAATAGATTCCATCCGGGAAGTTAAGTACCCGGATTGGTCAGCTAACGTAGTAGTCGTACCTAAAAAAGAAAACAAACTTAGAAAGTGTGTAGATTATAAGGATCTAGACAAGGTGTGTCCAAAGGATTCATTCCCTTTGCCTAACATCGATCCAATGATTGACGCTACAACTGGACACGAGATATTGAGTTTTCTCAACGCCTATTTCGGGTACAACCAAATTCAAATGGACCCGGGCGAGCAAGAAAAGAATTCTTTCATAACCAAATTCAGCACTTTGTTATAACGTGATACCATTTGGGCTAAAGAACGTCGATGCCACGTACCAATGCCCAGTTAACCACATGTTCGAAGAACAAATAGGAAAATCAGTGGAGGTTTATATGGACGATATGTTGGTTAAGTCCCTGCGAGCAGAGGACCATTTGAAACATTTGCAGGAAACCTTCGACATATTAAGAAAGTACAACATGAAGCTAAACCCGAAGAAGTGTGCTTTCGGGGTCAGCTCGGGCAAGTTCCTCAGGTTCATGGCATCCAACAGGGAGATAGAGATCAACCCGGATAAAATAAAATCCATGAAAGATATAAATAACCTTAGTTGACAACGGTAAGGCAGTACAAAGACTGGTCGGGCGGATAGCCGTGTTGGGCCAGTTTATTTCGAGATCGTCATATAAGAGCCACCGGTTTTCTCATTATTGAAAAAGAAAAACGACTTCTCTTGGACCCCGGAGTGCTAGCGAGCTTTAGAAGAACTCAATCGATACATATCGAGCCCTCTCTTGCTGCACACCCAAAGGCAGACGAACATCTACAGTTTTCGAGGTGGCGGTAAGTGGTGTCCTAGTGCGGGAAAAACAAGGTACGCCATTTCCTATGTATTATGTTAGTAGAACCCTAGGCGATGCTGAAACAAGGTATCCATACTTAGAAAAAATAACGCTCGCCTTATTAAGCGCATCAAGGAATTAAAACCGTTTTCAGTGTCACCCTATATGTGTTGCGACCTTGTACTCGTTGAGGAATATTATGCACAAACCCGAGCTCTCGGGCCGGTTGCCAAATAAGCCGTAGAAATTAGCAAACGCAATATCGAGTACAAATTTCGGACCGTCATAAATCTCAGATTTTGGCGGACTTCGTGGCCGACGTTATGTTGGCCTTGATCCCCGAGGTCGAGAAGGAATTATACTTACCTCGGGGACTAGCTCGGGGATCTGGACCCTATTCACGGACGGTGCTTCCAACACGAAGGGGTCCTAGCTGGGCATCGTATTAAAACCACATGCGGGTAACGTAATAAGGCAGTCTATTTGAACTGTAAAATTGACTAACAACGAAGCCGAATATGAGGCTATGATTGCAGTCTAGAACTAGTTAAGAGCTTGGGGGCCGAGGTGATCCAAGACAAATGTAACTATCTCCTTGTCGTCAACCAAGTCAGCGGGAAATTTGAAGCAAAAGAGGAACGGATGCGGAGATACTTGGATAAGTTGCAGGTGACATTACACCAATTCAAGGAATGGACTCTAAATCACGTACCTCGGGATCAAAATAACGAGGTCGATGCATTGGTCAATTTAGGGTCGTCAGTCGACTCCGATGAATTCAACTCTAGAGAAATAGTGCAGTTGATGAACTCGTTGGTTGAAGGAGTTCACGTCGAGTTGAACTTGACAAGCTTGACTTGGGACTGGAGGAACAAATACATAGACTACCTAGAGAAAGGGAAATTGCCATTGGATCACAAGGAGTCAAGGGCCCTACATACTAAAGCTGCTAGGTTCAGCTTGGTCGAGGAAAAATTGTACAAAAGATCCCTTTTCGGGCCACTAGCTAAGTGCTTGGGTCCGGGGGAGACCGACTATGCCATGAGAGAACTACACGAGGGTACTTGTGGAAACCATTCGGGAGCGGAACCCCTGGTTCGAAATTGATCAGAGCCGGTTATTACTGGAACGAGATGGAGAAGGATGCAAATGACTTCGTTCAAAAATGTAAAGAATGCCAAAGGTACCCTGATGATTTATCAACAAGGGAAAATGCTTCACCCGGTCCTACCGCCTTGGTCATTTATGAAATGGGGGATGGACATTGTCGGTCCATTGCCATGGGCACCCGGTAAAGCCCAATACATACTACTCATGACCGATTATTTCTCCAAGTGAGTCGAAGAACAGGCGTTCGAAAAGGTTCGAGAGAAAGAGGTCACTGACTTCATCTGAGATCATATAATAAGCCGATTCGAGAGACCGACCGAGATCGCTTGCGACAACGGGAAGCAGTTTATCGGCAACAAGGTAAGTAAGTTTCTCGAAGACCACAAATTCAAAAGTTCTTGTCAACATCTTACCATCCTAGTGGGAACGGTCAAGTGGAGTCAACAAACAAAACTATACTCCAACACTTGAAGAAGAGATTGACCGATTCAAAAGGAAAGTGGAAAGAAATCTTTCCAGAAGTCTAGTAGGCATATCGAACAACTTCAAAGTCAAGCACCGGTGCGACCAGATTCTCTTTAGTCTACGACACGGAAGCTTTGATCCCGATCGAAGTAGGGGAACCAAGACTAATGTTCCAGTACGCTACCGAGACATCAAATGGTTAGGCTATGGCCGCGATCTTGGACTTATCGGACGAAAGGCGAGAAGCCGCCCTGGTCCGGTTAGCTGCCCAAAAGTAGCGAATGGGGAGATACTATAACCGAAGGGCTAACCTTCGATATTTCCAATTCGGGACTTGGTATTAAGGAAGTTACGCTACATACCAAGAACCTAAACGACATGAAACTAGGCCCGAACTGGGAAGGTCAGTATAGAGTTGCCGGTATAACCGAGAAAGGTTCATATAAGCTCGAGTTAGAGAACAGTGTACAACTACCGAACAATTGGATGTGACACACTTAAAGCGGTACTACCGGTAAGGTACAAATAAATTTCCTTTGAAATTTGTTATGCTTTGGACTAACTCATGCATGTGTTCGGTCGAGGATAAATTTGATAATTAGGTCTGAAAGCACGTGTTGTACTCTTTTTCCCTTGGATCGATTTTTCCCGAAGCAGGTTTGACGACAAGGTTTTTAACGAGGCAACAATAAAACGTGCTATCTAAGTTTTGAAGACCGGCTTGAGGCCGGAATTGCTGACCACCCCTACTAGGCTAATAGTATTCGAGCCCTTATGAGCTCAGTCTCGAATACTGGGGGAGCCATTACGTCCTAAGTTAGGATCCTTAGACGGAATTTTTATTTGTCGTTAAAATCCAAGGCTTGAATATTAGAATTTATTGTAACGGTCAAACGGTCAAATGAACCGTACCCGTGTATCTCATTCTTGCCACAACATAAAGCTTCTGTGCCTTCGATCATGTATACTACATGCAAAGTAATAAAAGAAATTTGCCCTCTATATTTCATCACTTCGCATTTACACCATCAATATGTTCGTTAAGTTATTTAGAACAAATAATGGGTCCAAAATTCAAGAGCCCACAGGCCTCCCCGAGTCGGGCACTATTGTCCGATAATAAGATCGTCGGGCTATCGAATCCCGGAGGCACCGAGCCTATTAGGCAGGGCCTAAACATGAAAGGCTACGACCAACTTAAAACGGCTCGGAGACGTCCAGGCCCGTACTCAGAGAGTAAGGTCCTTACACATGATTAAAATCTATTAAAAAAGGCCACCCTCGGCAAAACACCATCGTGTCCGATTAAAACATTCAAGCATCTTAAAGACTTCATTTTTTATCAGATATTACAAAGCCTAAGAAACTCAGAGTTGTTATTGAAACCAGGCCTCATTCGGGCTATAGGGGAACGAGCACTCTAAATTATGTCCAATTTTATGCTAAGGCATTAATGTCATTCTTCAAATAAAGAATTTCAAACGGATACTAAAAAGCAAAAGACATAGTATAGCGGAAGGGAAAATTTTCTATATATTCCAAAAGTATTTACAAAGTCACGGTAAACGGCCTCAAAATAAACAAAAAAGATGTACAAAAGAAAACAAAAAATAAAATAAGGCATCTCCGCCTAGTTTTCACCAAAGCCCGATTCACTACCGGAACACTCGGGCTCGTATATCTCTTTGTCCTTGGCCTCGAGCCTCGAGCCTCTTAGCCTCTTTGATCTCGGCAGATAGATTGAACCCCCGGGCATGAATCTCCTCCAAGGTCTCTAGCCACTTGCTATATTCGGCCTTTGTAATTAAACATGCCTCAGTTATCTCAACGTCGTTCTTGTATTGTGCCAGCATATCCTGGACCTCTGAGAAAGAAGCCGCCTCCAAATTGGACTTCAACATAGTGTACTCCCGGTCAAGGGCATCCCGTTCTGAGATGGTCGAGCCCAGTTTTACTCGGAGCTCATCATTTAGCCGATACCACTTGTCAACTTTATCCTTCACCACCCTGAGCTGGTCCTTGGACGATGCCAATTACTCTTTAGTAGCGTCCTTCTCCGAGGCTAGAAGATCCATCTTGCTTCTCAGCACCTCGGTTGAAGATTTGAGCTCGTTCATCTCGGCCCGAAGCTGGTCGATCAGGTCTATCTTCTCTTGGACTTGCGAGGTTGCGGTATTAGCTACTACGCTTAAGCTTTATTAATCTCAAATATCCTTACCTACTCGACTAGAACGAAATGCTTCCATTTCACCGACGAAGCTTCCTTCTGAGATTTTTCCAGCTCGGCTTGGAGAATGGGGAGGTCCATGAGGGCCTCATCTCTTTGCTCGCTGGGAGCTTTGTACATGTCCTTCTGCTGGACTTGTTCCTTCAGCTCGAACTCCAGCTAACTCACCTCCATCCGAGATCGATAGAAGCTCTCATAATGAAGCATTGAGGCCTGAAAGACAATATTAATGAGATCAAAAGAATACGCTAAGGTTAAATGAACCCTTCAAAGGATACAAAGAAAGAGAAGCATACTTGGTTCAGCACTTGTTGTGCCTTGTTGAAGAGGCTCGGTGGATCCACCTCGTTCATCTTCGCCTGATCCTCTTCGGTCAGCAAGCAACAAAGATAGCTGGCAACACCAGATGGTCCGGACAACACCCGGGTATCCGACGGGATTGTAAACATGACCATTCTTTTGCAATCAGGATCCACGCTCGGGGTAGGGAATTTCTTCACCAGATTCAGGCTCGAGCTCGGCTCGCCTAACTCTGACAGCACATCTTTTTTCGGGATCTCTAAGTGATCGAACTCGGAGTAGTCCTCCAATGCACCGATGTCCACGCCCTCAAGAACAGGTTGAGGGCCTCGTCTGCGGCCCATGAAGTCTCAATTGGTTTCTCTTTGATGGCCTAAGCCTCGTCAAATAAATACTCTGTGTGAGACGGCGACTCCATAATATCAATAATACCGGCGGCTTCTTTCGAAGCGGGAGTAGCTTCTCGGGAGGCTGTAGCAATTGGCTTCCCTTCGGGCTCCCGAGCCAAAGAGGGTTCAACCTCCCAGTCACTTACCCCCGATGTTGCCCGCTATTCTTCATCAACGGACGGCCCATGAGCGACGAACTCCAAGTCGTCATCTTCAGGGTAGTCCCTAAGCCGGTAAAGGGAATCGGGGTCCGGTACCTTGCCCGTGTACTCTTCTTGTCACTCTTTCGGACCCAGACTGCTACCCTCTTCTTCTTGGCCTCGGCATCCGCGTTCGGGAATTTGAAGACTTCCTCTTTCTTCTCTCTTTCTCCTCTTTCTTTGCAGTGGCCTCAGGCTATCCTGAAGCGGAGGGTTTTGCAGGTGAGGACGAAGCCTCGTCTTCGTCCACTGCCCAGAGCTCAGTGGTCTTAGGCAAACATGTGAAAGGAAGAGAGGGACTTAGTAAAAGTAACAGTTGAATAGAAAAAGAAACTTGATCGGAGGGAGAACCCTCACCATGGGAACGGGCCTCCCACTTGCCCTTCGAGAGTTTGCGCCATTCGCGCTCGAAGTACAATAATCATTTGCAAATGCCCTCGACCCACTCTTTAAAGTGGGGAACTGCGTTGAGTACTCGGGAAACCATTGCACAATTATAGAACCAGGCGATGAGAAAGAAGAACAAAAATAAAAAAATAATTCTAAATACTCGAAAAGGAGAGGAACTTACGGGCTAGGTTCCACTTTTCAGGCAACAGCAAGAACTCAGGGAGAATGAGATCCTAGATCTTTACCCGAACGAATCTCCTGTGCCAGTCTCGATCCCTATCTTCGTCAATGCTCGAGAATAGAACTTTCTTTGCCCGACGAATGAGTTTAATTAGTCCCTCTCGGAAGATTCGGGGGCTGTAGAGACGAAGTAGATGGCCGATGGTAAATCAGGGTTCCTCAATGTTATTGATGAAGCGGCGGAGGAGGATCATGATCCTCCAAAAGGACGGGTGAATCTGCCCGAGGCAGACCTCGTACCTTTTGCAAAAGTCAAGGACTATGGTATCCACTGGGCCAAGCGTGAAGGGGTATGTATAAACACTTAGATACCCCTCCACATGTGTGGTGATGTCCTCATCAGGGCCAGGGACGACCACTTCTTTACCCTCCCATTTGCAGTCCTCCCGAACCGTAGGGAGCGTGTCCTCGGTTATGGAGCATATGTACCTTCACACCTCTTCGCCTTGATCCCCTTGCCTGGAAGCTTTTTCGACCTTAAAGTTGTTTTCTATAGATTAGCCTCCGGGGATGAAATTCTTTAGAGGAGGTTCCAGGGCCACTTCAGGTACGACCACCTCAGCATCCGTGGATGGATTAGAATTTGAAGGGGCGGTTTATTGGGGCACAGATTTCGAAGTCTTCGCCATCGAATTTTGGGAATATAAATGTATGAAGGCGGGTATGAAGATTTGAAGATGAGGATGAAGGTTTGAAGGTCAAACTTGAAGATTCAAGGATGAAGTATGAAGATTTGAGGATGGAAAGATGAAGATATGAGGATATGAAGAACAATGTATGGAGACTTGAAGGGGTTAAGAGCAAGTAAAAAGTTCAGGGGTAAATTAAGAAGTTTTGGAATCGGAAAGTAAAAAAGGGACCGAAGCTTTTATAGGGAAAAGGTAATTAATGCGTGAGGTTTCGCATTAGAGGACGGTTAACCGGAGGCTGACACGTGTCCAGAGTCAGAACGACGCGAGTGATGGGACGTTTCACTGATCCATCAACCAGATTGCAGCGTACGAAGAGAGGAGCCGGGGTTAATTAATCACTTCTCGTCGCTTCGATAAATCTGCTCTCCAAAAAGTGAGGGGATTATCTGTGTACGGGTAAAATCGGGGATAATATTATCCCCAACTTTTCGATAAAGAAACGAGAGAGAAGCATGATCTGACGCAACCTCGAGTAAGGCCGAAAGGTTCCTCGTTTCTGAAATCGGAGAGGACACACTGCTCATCCAGGATCGGGCACGGCTGAACATCGGATCCGGGTAGAATGAAGTTCCGGAGCTAAGGAAAGAGAGAAACGGTTTATCACAATGAGAAGGGAGTCATAATATCCGCCCTCAACCGGATATTACGGCGCAAATCACGTCCGATAACAACGACAGATCGACATTTACCAAAAAAAAAAAGATTTTTACCTTATTTAGACTAGTATTAGGATTAAAATTTTTCTACTATATAAGTGAGAGAACTTTTATATTTTAAATCATCGTTGGCACGCATATCAAAGCAATAAAGTTCATTTTTGTCTTCTAGCCACTGTTCAAAAGTGTTCTTTAGTTCCCCTTTTCTTTAGTTAACGCCGAGCCCATATCGAGGGACCGATCGGAGCCGGTCTCAATTCAAAGCCAGGCTTAAGCATTTGGTTTGATCGTTTTATCTCTCTTTAATTTAATTATTTGTTGTTCTTATATCATTCGTGTTAAATTAAATTATGTATCCTTTAAACCATGAACAAATTTAATTGTTACATTTTTAAGTGTAAACAATAAGTAACACTTCTTGGAAACATAACATACTGCTATCGAAGATTAAATCTTTTTGATAGCTGTGAATTTACAAAATCTCATCAAATAACTTGTGATTTACATTTTTCCAATAGAGGCAATGGACGACGTGGAGATTCCGACTATAGAATATTAACCCATGGGTTCGGAACATAATAATTAAGGATCCATTCAACGCAAACTAGTTAAGAATGAACGTACTATAAGTAAAAGAGGTTAAGTTATACGTATTAGCGGTGTATAAAATATTTATATAATTAAATCACTTATTAGGTAATTACATGTAAATCTCTTGATAATTCATTGGTAATCCGATAAAAAATGGCAACTTACATACTATCATAAATTAAAATTTATTAATAGTGTAAAAAGTATTTTCATTGTCATAATATATAACTTAAATATTGTCTTCCATTGAGATTTTACTACCTAATACTTAGCTGGAGTTTTATTTCTTTTACTGTTAACTACTAAGCAATAAAGAAATTAGCTGCTGTTATTATAGTAGAAAACACCTTAACTTGTGCAGATCAATATAAGGTTGGCAAACCAACATATTCCAAAAGGCAAAACTTGCTTTGGTTATAGAGCGAGAGTTTTGAGTCAATTACTCGAATAGTCACTCAACTATCCTAAATTATCTCCTAAATTTACTTTTCTTTCGTTTGTAACAACAAAGTCACTGAACTATGTCTATTGCACTCAGAAGGCCACTCAACTAGACTTTTCAAATTTTGGATTGTCAAATACCTATTTTACCCTCTAAATTATAAACATTTATCTTCTTTTTATTTATTTTTTAACTTTTTAGTATTAACAACAAAAATTCAAAAATTTATTTACACAATTCAGAATGAAAGAAAATAAAGGTTGTAAAATATATATATATATATATATATATATATATATATATATATTATTTAAATAAATATATTTTTATAATATACATTATATATTCTTGAAAATTCTGCTCAATTATATTATTATGTTTCTACCAACTTTTCGACGATACAAAGTTATGCCATTGGAAAGTAGGGACTATCTGTATAGGGTAAAATATGCTATGTTAAGTCGTGCATGGAATATATATAATATAAATGAGCATAATTTTCAAGAATATATAATGTATATTATAAAAATACCTTTATTTAAATAATTATTTTTATATTATGTGCATGGAATATATATTTTACAACCTTTATTTTCTTTCATTCTGAATTGTGTAAATAAATTTTTGAATTTTTGTTGTTAATACTAAATTATTATTACTATCAAATTATTCTAATTAATTTTTTTACTATGCTCATTGTTTTGTTATTCCTTCATTATAAATGCTTAAATACTTTTTATTTTTTTAATTTATAAATAATATTTATCTATTCTATAGGTAAGTCCATAATCTAGATTAAAAAGAAAAAAATCATAATATTAAAAAGTTTTTTTTTAAAAAAAAAGGAAGATAAATGTTTATAATTTACAAGGCAAAATAGGTATTTTTTTATATTAAAACAGACTTTCCATTTCATCAAAAACTGTCTTTACAAAATCAGGTTGATGCTGACCATCGGCCTCCTAATTACAACTACAATTAGCTAAACTAATTACACTTTCAAGCAAATTACAACTATTATACAGATACTTGTTCAATCCTCGCAAAGTTGGTTGCCATTTGCTATTTGATCTTCCTTGTACATGCATGTGTAGGGCAATCTCTCTGCAAATCCCATCTGCCACATATCTGCCTTTGTTGAATCTGAGGGAGTTCCTTTCTCGCCAAATACAGTAAACTACCATGGCGAAAGCTGCAGTAGTTATAGCTGCCATGCCAGTTTTCCTTTTAGATATGTTACTGAGCCATTCTATCTCTGTTTGCCAGCTGCCTATTCTCCTTGTAATTCCCAGCCATTTAAGTATTCTGTCCTATATTGTGTTTGTACAAGAGCATTCCAAAAATAGGTGACTAAATGTTTCTATGCTCTTAACACAAAAGGCACATTCCTGCGACACTTGAATCCCAAACCTATGTAGTCTATCCACAGTGGCAAGCCTCTAATGAATTGCCAACCATAAATGAAACTTAAATCTCGGATGGATCTGTGGATGCATATGTATGCTCTTCCAGCCAACCTTTGAATATTGAGGCAGCAACTGAATATAGGCTTTCTGAATTTGAAATCTACCTTACTTCTCCATATCTCCTAGTGCTGTAGTAAGGCTGGTTTATATAGTGCTCACCTGTAACAAGTCTTTCTTTGCTTCTATGATCTTCCTGACCACCCAGCTGTTGTTTTAGGTGTGTCCATTATGTCAACATCCTTCTGCTTTATGTAATAGCAATGAGTCCATTGATTCATAATGCATCCTTTTTCTTTGTCAGTGCCCATAATTGTTTCAGGATTGTTGCTTTATTCCCCTCATGTTGATGACATTTAATCCCCGAGCTGCTTCTGGTTGACATGCCTTGTCCCAAGCTATCAGTGCTTTCCTAGATGTAACACTTGAGCCAGTCCAAAGGAATATTCTGCATATTATTTCAATCATCTTCATAATCTTCTTAGGCAATATGAATATTTGAGCCTAGTAAGTCTGCATGCCAAAGAGTACAGACTTAATGAGCTGCACTCTTCCTAAATATGATAGCATCCTAGTTGACTAGCAGTTAACTTTCTCAGTGATCTTCTCCAACAGTGTCAAACATTGGTGAATATTTAGCTTCTTTGCAGACAATGGAACTCCCAGGTACTTGAAAGGAATTGATCCCTCTGTATACCTTGTTAGGTTGAGTAGTGAGGCTTTGATGTCCTGGTATACTCGAGTAATGTACATGGAGCTTTTGTCTGCATTTGCCTGAAGGCCAGATGCAACAGAAAATCTTTGAAAAGTTTCCTGCATTTTGGTTACTGAGGTTTTATGTGCCATGCAAAACATAAGTAAATCGTCAGCAAAACAAATATGGGTCACTCCCAGTTTTTTGCATCTTGGATGGTATTTGAATTCCTTTGTGGCATGTAGTTGATTCATATCTCTTTGTAAATACTCCATTGCAATGACAAATTGGTAAGGAGACATGGGGTCTCCTTGCCTAATCCCTCTCCTGGCCTGGAATGGTTTGGTAAGGCCACCACTGAGCATCAAAGAGTAAGACATTGTTGAAACACACTCCATTACCCAATGGATGAACTTCTGGGGAAACCCAAGATCAGTTAGCATACACCTAAGAAACTGCCAATCCAATGAATCATAGGCCTTTTTAGTGTTTACTTTCATTAGACACCTAGGTGTTAGACCTTTCCTATTATAGTCTTTGAACAGCTCATGGCTAAATAGGATTTTATCAATAATACTCCTTCCTTCAATGAATGCAGATTGTGACTTCCCAATGATCACCTCTATTACCTTCTTTATTCTTCTAGTCAGTATCTTTGCAACAACCTTATACCATGTAGTGCAGCATGTTATAAGCCTGTAGTCTTTCACTTTAAATGGAGCTGGGATCTTAGGAATCAGTGTAATAACAGTGCAATTCCATGCTGGCATCATTTTACCTGTGTGAAAAAAATATGACACAGCCTTATATATGTCTTGCTTCACGGTCTCCCATTGCTTGGTGAAGAATTCTATAGGAAAATCATCCATTCCAGGGGCTTTATCCTTTGGCATATCCCTAATTGCTTCATCAATCTCTTCATGAGTTATATCCATTATTAGTTCATGTTGATGCTGTAAAGTGAGACAGTTTCCTACCTTAATAATACTAGTATTAGGGCATGGCATTAATCCATTAGCATTCCCCATTAGCTGTGTAAAGAATTCAGTAAACTCCTTTTCCACAACCTTTGGATCAGTGATCTTTATCCCCAAGTCATTGTATACAGAAGTAATATTATTCTTGTTGGCCCTTATTTTCAGCTGTGCATAGAAATATTTAGAGTTGGAGTCACCATAATCAATCCATGTTGCTCTAGATTTCTGCCTCAGTATTATTTCTTCTATTGTACTCCATTTCTCCAAGTCACTCATATTCTGCTTCTCCTGCTCAATAAACAGCTGATTAAAAGGATCAGTGACCAGAGCTGCTTGAACACATTCCAGACTCTGCCTAATTTGAGTCGGTCTTTGTTCATAGCTTGCCATAGCCTTGTTCAGACCCTTAGCCTCATCTTTTAGTCTTTTTAGCTTCAGCCATATAAGTTCCACTTTATCCTGCTCTTCCTGTTGTTGCCATACTCTATTCACCATAGGAGTGAAGTCCTTATGGTCAATTGTCACCATGTATAACTTGAAAGGCTTTGAGCAGATAGTTCTTCTCTTCCATAATTGAACTACAATTGGGGATTGATCAGATACTCCAGGTTTCAGAAAATCAGCTTCTAGATGTCCATAAGTCTGAGTCCAACTAAAATTTCCAAAAGCCCAATCAATTTTACTGTAAACTCTATCATTAGCATTCTGTTTGTTGCACCAGGTGAAGAAGCACCCCTTTGTTTTTAGTGGGGTCAGTTGCATGTTATCAATACACTGCTTGAAATCATGCACCTCATTAGTTGTCATTAGTTGTCCTAATCTGTCTTTAGTGGTTAACACATTGTTGAAATCTCCACTGATAAGCCATGGTATTTGAATATGACTACCTAGTATCTGCAAGTCATGCCATAGGCTTGCCCTTTCCTGCACCTTATTCCTAGCATATATTGATGTCAACATAACCAGGGAGTATGTTGCTTAATCTTCCACTGAGCGATGAATAAATTGTTCATGTATTTGAAGTACCTTAACTGTTAGGTGTGCCTTCCATAAGAGCCAAATCCTTCCATTTATAGCTTTAGTGTAGTTGCAATAGTAACCCCAATCTCTAGCTACCTTGTTTATTATACTTTTTGCCTTTCTTTCCTTTACTCTAGTCTCTAGACACCCAAGGATATCTATTTCATTCTTTTGCAGAAAGAGTCTTAACTCCTTCTGTTTATAGGGCTTGTTCAGCCCTCTTATATTCCAAGTGCACAATCATGATGGTTTGAGTGTAGGTTCAATCCCAGTCCCATCTCCTTTTGAAGTGCTTGGCACGCACTCTTCCAAGATCTTAAACCTATTTGTAGTGATGCCCTCATCATGATGAGACTGTTGTATTGCTGCAAGACTATAGCTATGCTGACTCCTGCACTCTTCATTTCTAGGGATCACTTGTGTCACTTGTGTTGGTGTATCTTCAGCTACTGCTTTTTGTTTACCCTTACCTGCCTCTACTTGCTGAGTTTCTTCTCCTTTCCCATCTATTTTCCCATCTTGCTCTTGTTGTTCCTTTGGCTTCCATTCCTGCAATGTTTTCTTCTTTCCAATTCTATTCCCTCTTTTGGGAGCTTTAAACTCAGCCTCTTCATTGTTCTGCTTCTTATTCCTCCAACATTCAAAATTGTCATGGCCAAAATGGATACATTCACTGCAGAATTTTGGCTTCCATTCATACAGAATTTCCTGCTGCATAGTACCTGATGGAGTAACAATCTCTATATTCTCCAGCATTGGCTTAGTGATATCAACCTTCACTAAGACCCTTGCATATGAAATTTTGTTAAGATCAACCATGAATTTATTAGTATACATAGGAATTCCAATAGCATTAGCCACTTTGCTAAGTGCCTCTGCAGTCTAATATCCAGCAGGTAAGCTAGGGAGATGAATCCATAATGGAATAGTTGTAATGCATTTAGGGTCGAAATGAAATTATCTTTCCCAGTTCTGCAGAATGAATGGTTTGTTATGGTACAAGTATGGACCTGCTTGCATTACTAGATCCCTATCTTCAATTGTTGAGAATCTAAAAACATAGTAGCCATCACTGTGATATAGAATTTGAGGTTTCGATACAAAATCCCAAGCTGAATCAATATAAGCCTCCATAGATTTCTCATATGGAGTATCACCTAGAACATAACTAATTAAGGTTGTCGCCCAGTGGTCATTCAAGTCTCTCACGTCTTCCTCAACAATTTGTACAACAATCTTACCATCTCGATGACTTGGTGGTACATATTCCAGTATCATGCCCATATGAGAATTGCGATTTATCTGCCTAAGCTCTTTTGCATGTTGTTTCTGTTCGTTTCCTCCATTTGTTGTTGCTGCATGTTGTTCTAGATTTGGGGAAGGTTGCGCCGAAGATCCTGCTTCTGAGAACTATAATCTTCGCAGAATTGTTGGCAATTGGCCCTTGCGCTTCTGATTTTCCTTCTCCTCAGCTAGATCTGTACTGTTCCATTGCTTGTCACCGTTACATTCCTCTTCAGCAAACGTTGGTAAAATAGGTATTTGGAAATCCAAAATTTGAAAAATCTAGTTGAGTGACCTTCTGAGTGCAATAGGCATAGCCCAGTGACTTTGTTGTTACAAACGAAAGAAAAGTGACATTAGGAGATAATTTGGGATAGTTGAATGACCATTTGAGTACTGGACTCCAAGAGTTTTATATATGTTCAAAGCTATGATTTAAAGTTAATTAGATTTCTCTTTTTGATTTACTTACTTTAGATTCTCTTTTGGTCTTTAATAGTATTAGACATTGTGTGCGCGTAGTAGAGCTTAATGCATAATCTTGCCTTTTTAATTCTTTCTTTTTTAGGCCATAGTGTTCTGCATCATTGTCTGCAGTGGCAGAGGCAGAATTTTCTGTCAAGGGGTTAAAAAAAAGTTAAAAAATTTAAAAAAATTGTGTCGAGTGGGAATTGAACCAATAACCTAACAATGATTTTGAACTCCCCTGACCACTAAACTATTTTTTGGGCTACGTGAAGGGGATTCAAAATATAATATATAGAGGTACAAATCAAATTTTGTCTTATAAATACAGTTTAGTTTTCCGACGAGCGGGTTTTCTGGTGAATCCCCTCCCCCCCCCCCCTCTAAATCCCCTCCTCGAACACTAAACTATACTTTTATGCTGTGTCAAGAGGATTCAAAATATAATATATGAAGGTATAAACCAGATCTTGTCTTTTATATACAGTTAATTTTCTGGCGAGAGGGGGTTCGGGTGAATCCCCTTCCGCCTCCCTAAATTCGCTCCTGATTGTCTGTATATTGGAGGGGCAAGTGCATAAATGGCCATTTTCAGAGATGCTATTTAGAGATTAGCCAGTATTTATTTTATCCCGAAATTGTAAACTAAAAATCTTAACTTAAAGACAATTCAGGATATTTTTATCCCGAAAAATTAAACTGAAAAACTGAAATTCAAGACGTATTAACTAATTTCTAAATAGCAGCCCTTTAGAGTTTAGAGTAGCTACTTAGTGTCATTTTTACTATCTTGGATGTGTAAGCCCAAGTAGGGATGTCAATGGATATTTGAAAACCGACTAAAACCGATCGAACCGTACCGCACAGAACCGATTTTTATGTTTCTTTTAAAAAATCCGTAGGTTTTTATATAAATTTTAACCGTATCGATAATTAAGGTAGATTTTTTATTTTATAAAAATAGACCGAAAAAATACTGAACCGTACCGGATAAATTTTATATGTAGAAAATATATTTATATAGTAAGTTTAAAAATAATAAAGCATTAAATTTTTCTTTGGGCCTTGGAATTATGAAGACGTTTACAAGCCAACAAGTAATTAAACTCAAAATACTAATTCCTAAAACCTATTATGCTACTTCTACTTAAACTATGTTATTTCAAGTATTTGTATTAGCAAGACACAAAGTATTCTAACGATTATGATTAGCAAACTACAACGTATTGAATATGTTTCTTTTCATATAATTTAGATTTATCTTTTTGAATATTTAATTTTCTATAGACTTTATTCTTGAGTCCCAACTTGGTTAATATCTTTCCACTCGTATGATTTATATTTTCTTTGCTTTTACTTGGTTGTTTTTACGTTGATGGATCTATACTCTAGCCATCTTTCATGTTTTTTTAATTCATCACCCTTTAAACAGTAAAAATATCTAGAGAGTTTTGCTAGGTCATATAAAAGAACATATATTACTGTATTCTACGTCTACTGGTGAATTTAACATGGCATTTAAAAAAATACCGAAAAATAACCGAATCGTACCGATACCGAAGAGAAACCGACATGATTGGAATAATTTCGAAAAGTCTAATTTTAATTATACATAATACAATAACTAAAAAGTTAGTATGTTACAAATTTTATAAAATAACCTACCGAACCGAACCATTGACACCCTAAGCCCAACCAACAATCTTGCTAAGATGGATAAGACTTCAGAGGCATCTATATATAAGCAGTTTACACCACAACACCTCTAAGATGCTAACGTACAGGTGTCGAATAGAGGAGGAAGTTTCATATTATCCTGTCCTTGCCAAAATTTCCTTTGGAAAAGGAAACAGGGAAAACTGCCCATCAATTTGTGGCCTTAGCATATAGAAAAAGACGTCCTATTCTCATTCTCTTAGTATCTCTTTTAACCTTATTCTTCACATCCAGATACCATAAGTATATGCACTAAAGCCTACTTCCCCCTCGTGCGTGATTGGATTTCACATCCTTGTTTTTTTCCCTGCATAATAGCTTGCTTTAAACAAATTATTAACAAAGCGATCATAATAGCTTGTTCAGGTTAATTTGTGTGTATCTCAATTAATTATACGGATTATCTATTACTTTTTACTAGCACAAATTCCAACTAACTCTATCTACTAAAGTTTGAACATAAATAGGAAGAAATCAAATGACTTTCGCACTTACAAAAAAATACAGACATATATATCATGAAATGAAATACTTGTGCTCAGACAAATTGATCAGTTCATAGGATCATGTAGATACTGTGCGTGAAGGAGGGAGAGAGGAAAAGTAGTTGAATTTTTGAATTCTTAAATAAATTACTCCCTTGTCTCAAATTATATGTCGTGTTTCTCTTTTACACACACCTTAAGAAATATTAATTAGGAAAGTAGACTATTTTATCCTTATTTATGTCTTAAGATAAAATCTCTCTTCATTGAATATTTATTCTATTTATGTGATATTTTCATCTTCAAGACAATTACTAAGGGTAAAAAAGAAAAAATTTAATTAATTTTGTCTTGAACTTCTAAAATGACAAATAATTTGAAATAATTATTTTTAGTAACCACGACTGATAATATGTGACGGAGAGAGTAGTAGATTGCAATAATTGAGTTTAAACGACTTTAATCAAGCTACTTTCACACTTACAATCGATGTATTTGAAAGTCTTAAATGGTGACGAAAGTATTCGTAGAACATCATTCCATTTTATGCTATATAATTGTAGCCTTATTTAGATGTGATTATACGACTCTCACCAACATTGTAAATAAAGGACCTTCAATTCCTTTTAATTTGTATTAAAATTTGAAAGACATTTTTTTGTACGTGACTTTCACACATCCAAAACAACTTTGAATCAAACTATTGCAGTTACCAATTAAATGGTTTATTTGGAGCTTTACATAGAAGGAGCTAGGAATCTATTTATATAATAGGAGAGGCAAATGAAGGTTATGATGATAAGTGCATTATATTAAACTGGCACATGTAAATTTTTAGAACAATTCTCCAACTTTGTTGGAATTTGGATTTTTTTTATAAAAAAAGTTAAAACTTTTAATGATGGCAGTTATGTCGATTTTTTTTTAAAAGAAGTTAAAAACTTCAAACTGGCAGTTAATATTTATGGTAAAAATCTTTAAACCACGTTTCCTTCCGCTGATTACAAAAGTTTTATTTTGAACTTTACTTATATACTTGTACTTATTTTTACACATATACATGAAAAAAAAAGAAAAAAAATAATAGAACACCCCAAAATTAAACCACACGATCTCCTACACAAACGTGGCTTGAAGTTACAATCCTAATCTACCTCCACGTTCTCCATTTCTCCTCCGTTCTCCTACGCAGTTATTGTTTATGTCGACTGCTTTTCTAAGTTAGTTTTTCATTCTCTTTACTTGCTCTGAATTATCTCCTTACTACAATAACTTTTGAAGGATGTCTTCACCAGTTCATTAAATCAGAGAAATTCCAAGCAATTCGATGCAATTGAATTTGAAAATGAGAGTTGTTCGAATTTGGGAAATCGCGGATCGTTTCAAACCTGAAATACTATTTTCCTTGGAGTTGATTTTACAATATGCAAGGGTAACATATTCAAATTTCTCAATACTTAAAACTAAATTAAAGCACAGTTTACGGTACCTGTAAAATCGTATGTCAATATTGGAATGCAAAATTTCAAAACGCATAGTGTCTCACTTTTTCATTCATTAAACTTCCTCTTTTTCAATTTTTTTGATTGTTACTCATCCACTTGGTTCTACATATTGTAAATATTTGAATTTGTACTAAGCATATAAGTAAAATAAAAGTATTTATAGCATATACATATTGTATTCAATTAATTGAATGTACAAAAACAAATATGTTGTTCTATATGCAATTGTGTCCTTTCTGGTATATTGGAAGATAACTTTCAAAAATCACACTTCTTCATATATTAAACTTCCCCTTTTCCAAGTTTGTAGATTGTTACTTGCATTTTTGGTTCTACGGATTGAAAATATTTGAATTTGTAATAAGGATATAAGTAAAAGGAAAGTATTTGTAGAATGTACATATTGCCTATTATTCTGGATTAACAGTCCTAAATGCAAGCAAAGTCAATTGTTTTGTCAGTCTCGAGCTAAAATTAGTTCATGTTGTCCTCACCCAAAGCTTTTGGTTCTATAACATCCAGTAACTCTCTTTAAAAAATTAATGTTTCTCCGATGACACTTACTCTGATATGTAGTCTGTGATCATGGTTGGTTTGATATGGTGGTGCGTGTGTCCAATTACAATAAGAAGACACTAAAGTGAGCGTGGATCTTTCATTTAAAGTATTTTTTATTTAATATTTTATCAATTGTTCTCCATAATTTTGTAATTTCTCACATCGTTTTTATATATAATTAGAGAAGTATGGAGGTTAAGTTACTTTGGCTTCTCGTGCTGCAGAAACTAATAGAGTGTTGTTTATATATTATATTCATATTATTTTCAACAGTTTAGGAATAATTGATATTTTTATATTTACTCTTACATTTCATGCACTTACATAATGTACAGGCAGACCACTAATGTATCAAGGTGCCTAAACTTAAGTTCATATAACTACCTTGGTTTTGCTGCATCAAATGAATATACTGTATACCTCGCGTCATTGAGTCTTTTATAAAAAATTTTGCGAGCACTTACACTACCTGTGTTGATGGAGGTAAGCATGATTTTGTAAAAAAAATATTGTTGTGTCTCCTTGAGTAGTGAACTTTGGTTCTAAAATTTTATCTTCTCGGGTACTACAATTATCCATACAAAATTGGAAGAATGTGCGGCTAATTTTGTTGGCAAGCCAGCTGCATCATTACAGGCATGGTTGTGTAACAAATTCAGCCATACTTCCAATTTTAATTGGAAAGGTACAAAGAATTTCTAAAAGTTATTCTTCTGTTTTATTTATGATTATATTTTTCTTTTAATTTGGTCATTTTTAAGGAGGTTCGATTATAAGTAATTCTCTCAACCAAAACTCTATTGTAAATGTAGCTCGAGGGTCTGAAGCTATTATTCGAATTTTTCAACATAATAGTATGTTTCTGCAACTTGGGCTTTGTCCTTTTAGTCATAACATGTTTATACAGCAAGTTCATCTTATTTAGTATTTATGCTTTGTTTTGCCCTTACTTCTTTATGAATTTCTCAGTTAGAGAAGGTTTTGAAAGAATATATTTCTGAGGGACAACCCAGATCACACACGCCATGAAAGAACATAATTGTTAATTTGGAGGGCATGTACAGATTGGAAGGGGAGCTATGCCAGCATCCGAAGAGTGTTTTCATGTGCAAGAAATACAAGGTACTGCACGATATTAATATGATTTTAGTCATTGATAAATGCTCTAAAAGCTAGCTTCTGCTTCTTCATTGGCATGATAATAATTGCCTCAATAATACCAATCACTCTTTTATTTGAGACACTAATTTTCTTTTCCTAGGCTTTATGAGACTCCATTTGGTTTAACTTTCTCATGTCTTTGTATCTGATATATTTTCTCATTGTAGGCTCAGGTGAGGCTCACAACATAGGAGTTATTTGGGGTGTCTCTGAAATTTGGGAATTGACACAGTTGATGTGGACATAATAATAAGAACTTTCACAAAGTCATTTGGTTCATGTGGAGTTATGTTGCTGGATCCAAAGTATGTTTCTTTAATGTCATTCTTATAAAGGTGTTTGCTGATTTGCTTTCTCATTGTCTATAGTTATATTATTTGTTTACGTAAAATTTAAGTGTCTGAAAGTATGACAAAAAAGGTGAATCATGAAACCAAAGTGATACTCATACTACTCCCTCAGTTTTAATTTGGATGATACACTTTCCTTATTAGTCTTGTTCCAAAAAGAATGACATATTTCTATCTCTGTCCTTTTGGAATTCATGTTTGCCTTTTCCGACTCAATTTTATGTTAGATTTTAAAATATTATACCATCATAATAGCGTCATTGGAGACAACATTGTATATTCTTCCTTTCTTCTCTGCGCTCTATATAGGAGATCAAGTTCAACACTCAGTAAAAATAATACAGTAGGCGATTTCATTTAATTTTTTTTTTATTATTTTTGTGTAACTATGCTCGCTCCAAGTTGCCTTCAATTTCTTTCTTTCTTTCTCTTAGGTGACGCAATCCCACATGATTAAAAATATTTCAATATCGAGAACTTTGAGAGTTTGGGGTACTTATCATAGAAATTGTCGGACTTTTATCATTTATCGTGGAGGAAAAAACAATGCACTTCATGTGCTAAAAAAATTCATGACATTTGGTAGAGCAGCATATTAAAAGGTGGACGAAGGTATTTGAAGGCAACTCCCTCTACAACTTATATTATCTGTTTATTTCTTATATTTAATTTTTTTCTTATTTCCTATATATGTTTTGACATGCAGCCTGGATATGAGCGTCTCTGCTGCTTGCACTGCATATACCCTCGGAATCACAACTTTGCAACATGTCATGTCTCCAAGAACCTCAGGGAAGTTATTGTAATAGAGTGTGTACATTGTGGATGTCAAGGTTGTGCAAGTGGGGAGTAATTATTTTCCCGTAACTATATGTTATGAGGTCTGATTTTTCTATCTTGAAATACTATGGTTGTCGTATTTTTGAATTTTCAAGCCATTAGAAACCTTTTTATGTGGCACTCTAGCCAGTATACATGACTTGCTTTATTGAGGTTATAAAGAACATTATGGACTCTCCTCATTGTGTTTCTTATTACTTCATTATGCGAATATTCATTACATTTACATATTCCAAAAATTAATAGCATTTTCATACTCCGTTGTATATACAGTCTTTTTCAGAATATATTTTCTTATAAAAGATTATATTTATTATTTTTTGCACAACGCGCGGGTACAAATACTAGTGTATAGGAATTCAAAAAATACTACAAATCACACATGGACTTTGAATTTAAGGCTTAAATCAATTTTTAAATAACCTTTATTACTTTACTATAATTTTATATTACATTTTTCCTTATATCAAGGAAATTCATCAGCAACTTAGATATGGCAGAACAATTCAATTTTTATCTAAATTATTACACAATATATTTTTGTAATGAAAGGTATTCAATTAAACCCCTCCGTTACCCCCTCCCTTACGTGTTACTCCCTTTGTTCATTTTTAGTTGTTCAATTTTGATTTTGCACTCCCTTGAAGAAAAAAATAAATGAAGTATGTATTTTACAATTTTATCCATAATAATGATAGCATTTTCAAAAGTCTTGAAAAATGATTTGGGGAATAAATATTTAATGATAATGGTAAAACATAGAAAAAAATAATAGACAAGTAAGAGTTTGTTTGGAAAGCCACCATGTAATTGGAATTGATGTAATTACTAGGGTAGTAATTACACAGTTGTGTAATTATGATGACATATTTGTAATTACAGTGTAATTACAAGTTTACTGTTTGGTTGCACAAGTGCAATTACACAATTAGAATTAAATTTTAATTAAGCAATTATCAAAACCTAAAAGTTAATATAATAAATATACGCCTATAATTTTTTATAAGTATAAATGATATTATATTTTGTATTTAAGATGTATATTTTTTTGTGAATATACATTAATTTAGTAATCATATATTTATAACTAATATTATAAAAATAATTTATATATATATTTTAAATTAATAATATTTAGTTTAGATACTTACAAAAATTAAAAATATATGTTTTGTAAGAACATCATGGAATTCATGTTTGATAAAATAAATTAATATTTCTGTTTGACAAAACTAATCTATCAATTCTAACTAAAAAACGAACAACATGTAATGTGAGCCAATGCTACTAAAATAAGTAAATTGGAACCATGAATATAACACAATTTCAAAATTCAAAATAAAATAAAATAATTTAACATAAGTCAAATTCCAACATAATAATAGTAAGTTCCAGTGCAACTTAAGATTAGGAAAAATGATAAGTTTATAACTACATTCAACAACGAAATTTCGCTTTAATTGCAACACTCATTATATGATAAGTTTGGTAATGACTTATTATTTCTAATATTAGGAGGTGTAGTTTCAAAAAATAGAATTATAAAATAAATAAAAAATAAAATATAAGCAATTACATGGAATCACAAGAAGTAAAGATAGAGAAATAAAAAATAAATAATATACAAACAAAAATATATTTTAAAATTTCAAAAGAAATTAAAAGTAAAAATAAATTTAAAAATTTAAAATAATAGAAATAAAAAGTTATAAAGAAAATAAATTAAAATAAAAATAAAAGAAAAGAAACTAAAAAGTAACCTTGTAACTAAAGTGCTCCCTAACAAATGCGACTCCATACCCAGGGGCTCAAACTCTGGTTAAGGATGAAGAGTACTTACCGCTCCACCATTTGATTCTCACCTACCTTTGAATTTGTTTTAGGCAGAATAGCCTAATAAACACTTCTACTTATCCCGCTTTGTCATCCCGGTCCCGATACTTTACGAAGTTTCATCCAGACACTTGTAGTTTTTAAAATACATTATTTTAAACCCCTCTGACCGTTGACCAAACATATGTGGCAACTTCATGGCTGAGTTGGACAAAATACGTGAATTTCACGCGTATAATGAGAGTAAGTATAAAAAAGTTAAACTAAAAATGATTATAATAAGAAGAAAAATAATTTAAAATCTGATGTGGACTATGATGTGTCATCCACTATGATGTGTCATCCACATCGTGTGTTTGAAGAACACGCGAGGCCGAAGGGGTTTAAAATAATGTGTTTTGAAAACTACAAGTGTCTGGATGAAACTTCGTAGAGTATCGGGAGCGGGATGACAAAGCGGGACAAGTAGAAGTGTTTATTAGGCTACTTTGCCTTTGTTTTATAAAATTGAAAGAGGTTTTGGGAACGTGATATTCACGCACCGCAATGAATCGTGAAGCAAGCCGATAGATAACACTAATAGATGTTCCCAACAACCACCAAAAATCAGAGAAGAAAAAGCTGCCATTTGAAACACACCTTTAATCTTCACACAGTTGTGGAAAATGGCGGTAGCTTCAACTTCTTCTTTAGCTTCTCAACTCTCTGGCCCCAAATCCTCCTATTCATGTCCTCAGTTCTCTGGCCTCCGACCGTCTTCTTTGAACTCTGTTTCCCTTTCCACTACTCGATCCTTTTTCCAAAATGTTGACTCTCACCTTCGCCTTTCTTCGTCTCAGAAAGGTTGCAGAGCCGTCGTCACCATGGCCGGCTCCGGCAAGGTAAAACCGCTTAATTGAGTTTTTTAGATGAGATGATTCACACATTTATAATACATTCATTGCGGTATTACATTTTTAAACTTGATGTTGATTTGTTGAGTTGGTGAATGTTTTTACTGTTTTTACTTTTACTGAAATTCGAGAAAGATAATAAAAAGGCTGCTTTTTTGGGTAGTAATTTGGATCAATATCATTACTATTTAAAAAAACAGCAAATCATAAGCAAGAAATAAGTATTTTGAAGCTGTAATTTGGGGGTACCTCTTTGTTACATTGTTAATTGAATATTAATCAACTACGCATAAATCCTAAACTAGTTGAAATTGGCTTATGCATAGACTGTATAGTGTTCAAATATTACATTTCTGTGACAAACAGTGATTAGAGTGTGGGAAAAGGTATTCTCCAATTTAGAGGTAGTAAAAATCTTAAGTTCCTTGTATCATTGTTAAATGAAATGTTTTGTTTCCTTAGAGATATAGAAGTGAAAAAAGAGAATTTGTTTACAGAACACATATTGTTGGAAAAAATTAGAACTTTATGCCCCAACCACAGCCTATCATTTATTGTAGCAACTCAACTTGACTGTTTGTTCCAAACCAATTACATTAGCAGCAGTTGATGTTCGAAAAGGGCGAAAGAATTTCTCTTACTAGAAGAAATCTTCCCATCTCCAAGTAGAATATACATAGAGAGACTATCTTAATGAAGTCTCCCACCACCACTAACCACCTAATATAACCAAGCAACTTACAAGATTGCTTGTTTCTGCTCAACTAGGGAAATATTTGAACTATTCCTTCATAACAGGAGCTCACTTTTGTTAATAAATCAGAACAGAAGTTGAAACTAAAGAGAAAATAGAGGGGACAACAAAAAGTTAAGAGTTGGTTTTGTTAAACAGCAAATGTGAAATCTGAAACTTCGAAAAAAGAGGAGAAGTGAAAGTACTTGCAACCCATATCGGTACAATGGTCTTTCCTGAATAGTAGCTTCCTCTACCCTCCTATAACACACTTAAACTTTTAAAGTATTCGCCTTTTCCTATTGGATGTCTGATCTTAGCTTTCTTCTTGCTTGCAGTTCTTTGTTGGTGGCAATTGGAAATGTGTAAGTATGACATATTACTTCCTCTTCTCTCATTATTTAATCGAAACCACTCCTTGCATTCTTTATGACTGGTGGCATGTATTCCCCACGCGCTTCATCTTCATTATGTTCATCCATGTTTCTCTCAGAATGGAACAAAGGACTCCATAAGCAAGCTTATCTCTGATCTGAACAGTGCAAAGCTCGAGTCTGATGTTGGTGAGTTTTTCCATGCTGTTCACATCCCATTATCATCTATTTTTCCATGTTGTTCACATCCCATTATCATCTATGTGTATGTTTATATCAACATTTCTATGAAGCTGTCCTGATGGCTTTCTACCCTATTAAGATTTGATTACGGAGTAACATTTGTAAGCTTGTAATAATTGCCACAATGATCTTAGTTTGCTGATTTCTACTTGTCTCCCTTAGTTCAGCATGGCTTGTTGTGCGTATCGCTTTCATTGTTCTGTTCAAGGATGATATCACGCTGTTTGTCAAGATCACTCGGATAACACCTTGCTCTTGTTTTCTTTTTTGCTTGAATTTGCAATCCGGAATAATTATTTCCATAGTCTTGGTGAAACTGGTATGATTGGATATGATTATACAAGGCTTAATAGAAAAATCAGAAAATTTGGAGTTGCAGAAGGTCTGGGTTGGTGTGTGTTTGTGTGTGTGTGTGGGGGTGGGGGGGGGGGGGGCGAAGTTTGTTGTATATATTGTGAAAATTTGCAATCAGAGTGTTGAGACGCTGCCTATCCACATGTCCTGTTGATGCTCAGCCCTTTACAAACCTAGAGGCTAGAACTGCAGTTAAATATTGGAAAACAAGTTCTCTTAGATGTTCTAGCCGTAGGACTCAGAAGGAACCCATGTTAATTAGCTTGCTCAAAGAATGTTAAAGTAGGCATGAAAAGGACGCAAAAAAAGAAAAGAAAAGAAGATGATGCTTATGTTAAGGTGTTTCTTCTTTGCAGTTCTGCTGCATTTCAGATAATTCAGTTTCCTCCACTCTTACTCTCATTCTCTTTGTTTCTTCTTGCATCGCTTCCTCTTTCGGCTACGTAGTACCAAAAGAAAATTGTTGTAGTACCAATATATGTAATTGGATTGTCCATGGTCCTAAGTGTCATGGACCTTTGGTATGGATAGTCCAGTCCTCTCAAAGTATCCACACTTATGGTTGCTGCATTGTAATATCAAACCCACACAAAAAGAAGACACTTTTTGCCACCTGTGATGTTGAATTTTTCATCTTCTTCGGTCAATTTATCGACAATGCTGAAAATGCTATTAGTTCTGTAGCATTTAGATAGATATGCTATTAATTTTGTAGCATTTAGATAGATATTTCTGAATCAGTTGCTAACACAAAAGAATCTGTCTTTTTGAAAATTTGCAGATGTGGTTGTAGCACCTCCCTTTCTGTACATTGATCAAGTAAAGAGTTCACTAACTGATAGGATTGAGATTTCTGCTCAAAATTGTTGGACTGGCAAAGGTGGAGCTTTCACGGGTGAAATCAGGTTAAGCGCCGTTTTAAGTCAAATCTAAATTAGTTAATGCGCCAAAATTGCTATGTTCTTCAGTATATGCTTGTCACGACCCGGATTTCCCACCTTCGGGAGCCGTGATGGCGCCTACTAATAGGAGCTAGGCAAGCCAATTAATTTAATACCTCTCTTGACAACATCAACAATATAAAGGAAGACGAGACAATTAATATAAAAGCGGAAGTCTCAAAACATAAATAACTGAAACCAAGTGCGGAAACTCAAATACATCTCTACCCAGATCTGGTGTCACTAACTCACGAACTTCTACAGAATGCTAAATACAAAGTCTGAATAAAACACAGTACTATCTGATCCGATACAAAGGAAATCAAACGAAAAACAAGGATAAGAGAGACTCCGGGCCATGCGGACGTCAGCAAGGCTACCTCGGGAATCTCTGGACTGAAGTCAGCTCCCAATGCTCCTACTGCTGTCCAAAAGCTCCTGCTCCGGTACTGTGATCTGTGCAAAAAGATGCACGGAGTGTAGCACCAGCACAACCGACCCCATGTGCTGGTAAGTGCCCTAACCCCGGCGAAGTAGTGACTAGGCTAGACAGGACTACCAATCAACCTGTGCAGATATATATATATACAAACACTACAAAAAAAATAACAGCGGAAAGTAATAATTAAGACTGGGAGGGGAACATGCTTTTGGGGATAACAGATAAAATAGAACGGTAGGAATAAATAAGGAAAACTACAACTAATCTCTTCTAACACAGAATACGTGGTCGGCGTGCCACACGATCCCATTTCATAATATATAAGTGGTCGGCGTGCCACACGATCCCATTTCATAATATATAAGTGGTCGGCGTGCCACGCGATCCCACTTCATAATATATAAGTGGTCGACGTGCCACACGATCCCATTTCATAATATATAAGTGGTCGGTGCCACACGATCCCTTCTCAAAATGTATATATGATTCCCGACAAGGGAACAAGTATCAATTCAACTATCCCGGCGAGGGAGAATACAAGTAAACAGCTAGTTCCCGGCAAGGGAACAACGACAATAACTTACACGTCCCGACAAGGGAATAATTACATCTCTTTCTCTTTCGTTCATTTCTTACTTCCTAACCAAGTCATAATTCGAGCCAACGCTCCAAGGAGTTTACAAGCCATATTTCCTCTTCATACTGTTCACATTATATAGCAACCATCAATTAAACAAGGAAGAGTCACTACAGAATCCCAAATAAGCACAAATAAGGACTCACGGTCATGCTAGACACCGGTGTATAGATACTCGTCACCATGCCTATACACCGTACTCCACATTTAGCAATTAGCAAATAATACTCTAATCCTATTCCCTCAACCCAAAGTTAGATCAAACACTTACCTCGAATGCTCCAAACTCAACTCAAGCCTCTAGTATAGCTTTACCCCTCGAATTCGGCTCCAACTCAGTCAAATCTATGAAATAATGACTTTATAATATCAATAATAGCTAAACAAACTAAACCCAAAGCCTAAATATAGATTTCTAAGCTTTCTTCCCAAAATCCCAAAAATCGACCCCGGGCCCGCTTGGTCAAAACCCGAGGTTCGAACCAATTCCATGTTACCCATTCCCCCACGAGCCCGGATATACAATTTATTTTCAAATTCGACCCCAAAACGAGGTCTAAATCAAAGAAAATCGAAAAACCCTAACTCTACCCATTTCCCTAATTTTCTACCATTAAAACCCTAAGATTATTGATAAAAGTTGATGAAAACACTAGATAATGGAAAGAAATCAGTTAGTAAGTGCTTACTTGTGATTTGAGAAGAAAATCTCTTGAGAAAATCGCCCTAGTCTTCTAATTGTTGAGAAAGTTTGAAAGAAAATTGTTGAAGTTATGTTTTTAAAAGAAAGACTCACTGCCCGACTTCCGCATCTGCGGTACAGGGGTCGCACCTGCGCCACCGCACGTGCGGAAAAATGGGCGCTTCTGCGGAAATGGCTAGGCCCCGCCGGAGCCGCACCTGCGAAGAAAAGATCGCTTCTGCGGACCGCATCTGTGGGGTAGGAATCCACATCTGCGAAGGAGACCGCATCTGCGACCCGCTGTTCGCACCTGCGAGTCCGCATCTGCGGCCAAAGGACCGCAGGTGCGGTTACACCAGAACTGGTGCAGCACCAGTGATTTTCTGCAATTTTTCTCTAAGTTCAACCACCCCGAACACCCCCGAAAACACTCCCGAGCCCTCGGGGCTCCTAACCAAACACGTACACTAACTCAACAACACCCTACGAACTTAACCGTGCGATCAAATCGCCAAAATAACATAAAAAACGAGGAATCAAACCCCAAAATCATTACTTTTTCATCAAACTTCATAGACCTTCATTTTTAGATATTTAGGTCCGAAACACGTCAAACGACGTCCGATTTCGACCAAATTTCATAGGAAGCGCTTAAACCACATATAAGACCTGTACCGGGCGCCGGAACCAAAATACGGGCCTGATACCAATACTTTCTAATCCATTTTCATTTCAAATTTCCATCTTAAATTCCAGAAAAACAATTTCTTTTAAAAATTCATTTCTCGGGCTCGGGATCTCGGATTTCGATTCCGGGCATACGCCCGAGTCCCATATTTTTCTACGGACCCTCCGGGACCGTCAATTCACGGGTCCGGGTCCGTTTACCCAAAATGTTGACCAAAGTCAACTTTAATCATATTAATATCAAAATTCATCAATTTTTATACAGAATTCATATTTAAGCTTTCCGGCTACGCGCTCGGACTGCGCACGCAAATCGATCAAGTAAAAATGAGGTTTTCAAGGCCTCGAAAGCACGGAATGAAAGAGAAAACAGGTGATGACCCTTTGGGTCGTCAAAATGCTGGTTGTGCTAAGTCGTCAAAGTTTGGTTTCGAATACGAGCTTGCAGTGTTTCCAAATTTCTGAAAACCCAGACCAAGATTTACTTAGGAAAATAATTTTGACTTGACAGTGATGGCTAATGAATCTATCCACAAGCTTACCTGATACCCAGTTTAGTTCTAATTGGTTTGGATCCTTCCAAGGTGCATCAAACATCTCTTTTTCTTCTATGTTTTAATAAGAAAGTCTTAACTAGATTTGACCAATATAGAGCCTGCATGATTCAGTAGTTCAGACCAGAAGCCCCTTTATGTGTTCTCCCTATGGTTATTGTTATCTGACTGTAGGATTTTGGAGTTCTTACTGTGTCGGGTTTCAGTTCGATATTACTTTATTGTATTCCATGCAGCGTGTTGTATAGTCAATTAGTCATCAAACTATGACATTTGAACCTAAGCTGTATACCTTTGAACTGAACTTGTTTTACCCCCCACCCCCACCCAGAAAACAAGACATGGTTCCTTAGGTAATGATTGGCAGGGGGCACAATTTCTTTCATTGTCATGACGTATGACTTCAACATATGTAATAAATCAAGCATGGGGCCAATTACTCTCCTGTTAATTTAACTCCTTTCACTTTATAATATATTTTCTTTCACATCTGTAGTGTGGAACAGTTGAAAGATCTTGGCTGCAAGTGGGTCATTCTTGGGCATTCTGAGCGTAGACATATAATTGGAGAAAATGATGAAGTAAGGCTTTTCGTAAGAACTATTAGATTTATGGAACTTATGAAAGAGCTAAGTTATTTGATCACGAGTGGAGCAAACTAAAGCTTTTGCCAGGTTTTGATGATACTTCGCTGTGCATTGAGCTGTTCATTCAGGACTTGACTGGGCCATTCTGTCGTGCAGTTTATTGGGAAGAAAGCTGCTTATGCTTTGAGCCAGAACATTGGAGTTATAGCTTGTATTGGAGAGCTATTAGAGGAAAGAGAAGCGGGAAAAACTTTTGATGTATGTTTCCAGCAATTGAAGGCTTTTGCAGGTCAGGTTTTGCTAATTATGTTCTATAAAAACAAAAAATTAGTCACTTGGGGCAGGGATGGATTTATATTTCTTGACTTCTCTTGATGAATTTATCCCTGTGCTAAAAGCATTACATGCGAAAGCTTTATCTTTCTTAAATCTGCTTGATTGAATTTTTCGGTGATGTCCAGATGCTTTACCAAGTTGGGATAATGTTGTCATTGCATATGAGCCTGTATGGGCTATTGGAACTGGTAAAGTGGCGACACCTGAGCAGGCTCAGGAGGTGCATGCAGCTGTTCGTGATTGGCTTAGTAAGAATGTCTCAGCAGAAGTTGCTTCCAAAACACGCATTATATATGGAGGTATTCCTTGAATTTGAGTGTTGAAATCACATATAAATAACTTCTCTTCTCCATGTTTCCTTCATGAGAATGTATGAGTTGTTAAAACTTTAAGATTGCATCTGTGTTTTGGTCTGGTATCATGTCAACTAGGTATTGAAAATTCTCCTCTTCCACTTGAATTATGTGGAGCCTTAGGGTGTCAAAATTTGCAGTTGTAAACTGTTCTTTTTGTTGAATTTTATTTCATTTGTTTTTTGAGGATTTTTTTTTATTTTGAAGTCAGCAAAGAACTTTGATGCATTGTTAAACTTGAGACATTGTCTTCATTAATTTGTCTGTCTCCTGAAAAGGTCTATCTTGTGTTCAAAATCCTGTTTGCACCTTCTTAGCTGTTGATATGCCTAGGTTTTTTGTCACTGACAAGTGATCGGTATGGTTCCTAAAATTGTAACTTTTTGACAGGCTCTGCTAATGGAAGCAACTGTTCTGACCTTGCAAAGAAGGAAGATATTGATGGCTTTCTAGTAGGGGGTGCTTCCTTGAAGGTAAACCTTGTAATTGCTAAGTAGATGCATCTAGCTGGTAATATTTCTTAATTTCCTTGTCAACTGTAGAATATGGAGTGTACCATATTTTAAGTGGAATCAGTGGAAATGATTGAAACTTGCATGAGTTATGTCCTGGACAAAAAAATAGAAGTAGCATATGGCTAAGCTGTTGAACTTTAGCTGCCAAGATTCTCTGGCATTTGTAGAAAAAGAACCATACCTAGAAGCTGTTGTTCCCAGTGACTATATACATTGGCCTACCCTATTTCTTGGACACAACATTCTTTGGTTTTGGTGGGCAGCTACTGCAATCTCCGTGGAGACCCTAAGTTGGTCCGGAAAGAACTCTAGCAACATGTGTAGTTTAGTTTGAAGAACCTTGATAGTCTGAGTGCATGGCGCTGTTGCTTGATGCAAAATCAAGAGCTTGGTGGTTGAAGGGAACTGTGGGGTGCATTGAGGAAGAAGCTGGCTGGAGGTCAATTAAGTAGGACCAGCAGAAGTGCATTATATGGGTTTTGCTAGCCCCTGTCAACTGTTGACTGGTCATTATGCTGTGTGAATATGATGGCAGGCGAAAGCTAAGACGCTCATTTGAGAAATGCAGCGCAGACACCTTGAAATGTCTGGGACCCCACTATTGCTGTTATATAGGGCATAAAGTTAAGAACTGATCGGCTATAGGTGGTGGTTGTACCTTATAAATTTACATGGAGATAGATAAAGTAGGTTGCGCAACGAAATTAAACATTGCAATTAGTTTGATTAACTGTGTAGTAAACCAACACAGTTGGTCTGCATATTTCTTTCTTATTGACACTGTCAAAACTGAGCCCTCCATTTGAAAAAATTTGTTGAAGATTTAAAGCTGACCTGCATTTTAGAACTTCTCACTAAGCTTAATATTCTATGTTGCAGGGTCCTGAGTTTGCCTCCATTGTTAATTCTGTGACATCCAAGAAGGTAGCTGCTTGATCATTTATCATGGGTTGTCGTCGTGGAAAATAAATGGCTTAGAGAAATACCAGTGCCAGAAGAATCAGAGACCAATTTAAGAATGAGTTTTGACTCATGGAATTTTGATAACTTTCCAACTCTTCATTTGTAACTTCTCATCCATCACATTTAATAGGGAAAAGGGTCAAAATTGCCCCTCTACTGTTGTTTATTGGTTACTTGTGCCACCCGTTATACTTTTCGGTCATTCTCGTCCCTGGGTTCGACGCCGAGGAAGCCGATCCACGCCGTATCAACATGGGTTCGACGGCAACCGCCAAAGGTGAAGGCTTTCCTGGCAGTGGCCGCCATGCCGGCGGCGTTAGTGCTGCTACGCCTTAGTTCATGAGTTCATTTTCTGCTTTTGTTACTTAAACTACAATTTGGTTTCAGATGCTCGAGGCCACCTTAGTTCAGAAAGGAAAAGTAGGTTAGGGAGAAACCATGTGCAAAGCATATACTCTGATACCACCCTTGTAAGAAGACAAGTGTATTTCTTTGGAGAATGAATTTCTGGCCTCCATATCAACGTTAGGAAAACAACTTCAGTTATAAACAAAGTTGCAGAGTATGTCCGTGGATTATTGCAATCTTGGTCATACTGCTTATGTTTATTTTGTTTTTCTTTATGTCCTGCCTTTCTGTCCCTCAAATGAGTCGTCAAAGAAGAAAGAATAGAGTGAACTATCTCTACCATAACTCGGCCCAACCTATTATTAGTATCTGATACATACTATAGTGTGTTACATAGTCCCAGCGCACTGCATGGTATGATCTCAAGCAGAGGCGTATCCAGTGTAAAAATTATGGGTTCAACTGAACACATAGCTTTCACTCGTGCCCTTTATTTTTGTCTAAAAAATTAATAAATACGTACAAATAATAAATTTTGAACCCATTAAATTAGATGAGAAGTGGTAAAATTGCAAAATCTGAACCCATAAAGTATAAATCCGAGACCTGCCTCTGATCTCGAGTACCACCACCAGAATGTAAGCTTATATTGCATAGCCACATACAAACAGCAAGGACGTGGCCAGAAATTTGGCTCAATGGGTAAGGATGTAGAGCGTGAGTGTGGATTAGGGTAGGCACACTTGACAAGTTCAAACCTTGCAACTGAGTGAAGTCTGGAATTTAAGAAGGTAGATGGACAGGCTATACTCCCTCGGGTTCCAAAGCTGTGAGCGTTATTGGGATGTGATCAGTCAATTCGCAGTGGATTTCTCAGTTATCAGAAAAAAGTAAGAATATTTGCATTAGCACAGGATAAAATGAGATTGCCTAATAGCTTTATTCTAGAATATGAATCTAAATGTTATCGTGGTTGGCTGGTTATATATAAAACTTCTTTAAAATGCAACACTTGACTTATAAATGCAAGTGATTGCAAATTGAGTACAGAAACTACATTCACTTTGCTCACTGCTCTTATATAATTAATGAGAATTATCTAAATTAATGAGTATTGAACCTACGGACAATCCATCGCTAGGTTCTAAGAAAACGTTTGATCAAAACTCTTTTTCCTTAACATGTAGCAGTGGCTGGGGGGGGGGGGGGGGGGGGGGTTGCATATTTCTATGCCTACTTTATAATTCTTAACAGAATCTCGCTCATTTTTCCCAATGTTCGTGCACTGACATGTAATAGTAATACTCTACAACTCAAAGTGACCGCAAAGACAATAATTATACGGCCCTTGAATCATCAAATAATTGAAAAGAGGCATAATACTTCTAGCCATACAGGTACAGGGGAACACCCAAGGCTCGAGCTCGGCAAAATCGTTTTTGTACAAAATGTGTCAGATTTTGCTGAAGGGCGTGTATACAGTTTGCTACAACATTAGCAGCTGAGCACAAGCAAACCTTAAATCTTCACACTTCGCTTTCATTAGCCTTCATCCCTTGGTCTTGAAAAGTGGATCAAGAGCGGCATTGCTGTTGCGCGTGCTGCAATTGAACAAAAAATCTTGATCTCTTGGAATATATTCTCCTCTAAGCAAACCATCTTGCAAGCCTTAAACCTCGAGAGCAATGCTGCAATGTCGAGGTTGCTTCACTGGCAATATTACTATGCAATTCTTATTTGTTTCCTCCACAATGCAGACTTTGCTCGCAAAAGCAATAGTTATACAGATCCTCCACAAGGAAGACTTAGCCAACAAAGGTAGTTAAAATGATCAATCACACTTTTCCTTCATATTGGAAATGGACCTTGTAATCATGTTGCAAAGTCGCAAGGGTGCTTCTGCAGGGCCCCTCTGTAAAGAAAATAAAATAAAAATAGTGAGACAACTAATAGCTCAAAATTCTTCAAACTTAAGAGCAGGTTGAGATTGCTCACCTCCAAATACTGTGTGAAGACGTTGAAGATCATCTGCTGAACAAGCATCTATTAAAGCATAGACACCAGGTCTTAGAGCTTCATCAATTTCCCTTCATAGTTAAAAGGAAAAAATCATTAAAGTTGGAAAACAGGAATCAAAAATGCAAATCATATTTTGCCTCTAACATGAAATCAAAAGTGAATACAACAAAAAGTTACCGGATGATTCCATTTCTAAGGCGACCATATCCGCAGTAAACCCATATGTAGCAAGATAGGAATTGAAAACAATGGTCACCGTAGACATCTTTTTGCTGCCTAATCTGCAAAATGGAAAAGGAGCAGTCATCGTATGAAAGATACAAACAGTGAAAGCAACTAATGCATTGATGACCCAAATCTGAAACTTGCACTAGTACCCTTCTAAAGAGTAAATGAGACAAGAAACCAACTTCTCATATTATCTGGAATCAAAAGAGAGGAGCGGTAATATGCTTCCTATGTTTTCTAGTTTCAACAACCTCAGAACTTTTCTCTTTGTGACAAATAGAAGTAAAATTTATTAATAACATTCAGTACGAAGCTAGTAAACGAATCCAAATAAAAAAATATTCAGTACCAAGCTAATAATGAATGGGAACAACCTCAAAACTGATTGATGACCAAATCAAGCTTACAACTAACATGTTCAAGAAATCCAAAAAGGAGGATGAAGCTCAAGGCAAGTTCATCCAACAACCAAGTAGTGGTCGATGAAGTAGGGTGAAAATCATGAAGTCTTAGGTTCAAATCCCAGCGGAGGCAAAAGCACTAGGTGTTTCTTCCCATCTGTCCAAGCCTTGGTGGTGGACAGAGTCAACCGGTACCTGTGCTGGTAGAAGGTTCGTTATCAGTGGAATTAGTCGAGGTGTGCAAAGTTGGCCCGGACACCACAGTTATCCCAAAAAAATTAGAGCACTGTTTATAGTATGCTCGACTTTTGCCAGGGCCAAGAATTTCGAATCATAAACCGCTCATCAGCCTAAGCATCAGTATCCACAATCAACCTTTAAAGCCCGAAATCCATCTGCCTTTTACTCCCATTTTTTCAGAAGAGCAAAAAGGCAACATCCATATATGATGCAGGCAGGAAGTGCTTGGATCTGGTTAACCCAAAGTTCAAGTATTTGAAAGCTCCACTATTGACAGGGTAGAATGTACAAGTAACCTTACCTCTTCGTACACCCTTCGAAGGAAACTGGCGCATTTTACTCCTTCTTGCACTTCCCATCCAAAATAATCTCCTTCAACTGGACTAGTGCATACCATCTCCAAACAATTAAGGAGCCTGCCAACTGAATCTTCCAGAAGAGCGATGCAGCGCCGTGCCTCACTACACATTAGAGCGAAAACCAAGATAATAAATCAGGATTTATAAGGGAAAGATTGCTCAACGTCCACACATCTATAACGAGTCTTTCTCTCTTTTAAATTTCCCCAGGAATCATCATAAATCACTACTGTGAAAAATAAGGAAAAGTCCATGAATATTTCTGAGTTGAAGGAAACAAGAATAGGAGGCAGCAAACCTTCTGTGATGCTTAAGAACATTACACAGCATGCGGCAGCATGCCGCATATAACTTTATGCAAAATTGTCTATCCACAGCACTTCTTTCGGTTCGAGGAACCTCAGTTTCTCCGAACATCAAGCCTCCTGTATAATTAGAACAAAGAGGACCTTTGGATATCCAAAGCTGGAAAATACTCTGAAATATTGCAGCAGGCATATGCAATAACTGCCCAATATGGCATGCTTCCAATTGGAAGAAGGCGTGTTTGGCAGAAATTTTTGTCAGCACCGAAATGCACATAAGACAGACAGAGCCAGGGTCGGGTTCAGCAAAATCTTTCCTGAACTTAAGATTTCTGAAAAAGATCTTGGGACCTTGCAAGTGCAGGACTATATTGAGTAGAGACGATACTAAGCTCTGGATATGCCTTTTGACCACAGCCAACTTCTTACGTCCTATAAAAAAGATAAAAAGGATAGATACAAAACCCCAAGTATAAGCACAAGTCTGACAAACTTAAGTATAGAGGCAAAAGTATTGAGACTTTGCTACTTAATATGAAGAAGAATCAACTCCCTAGACCACCCAACAGACAAACAAATAACAGCACAGGCTCCAGAGAGAACTCATGCATAAATAGAAATCTTCGCAAGTACTTTGCCTCAGAACACATTAATAAATTCCTAAACTGACCCATATAAAAAAAAAAAGTTCCTAAACTGATGTCCTCTTAGCCTCTTTATATGCCATGAAGAAACCCAAGGCAATTATTGTTCCTTTTGATTAATTTTGTGTTCTAAAAGTAAACACCCCCTGTGAAAAGATTCTTTAGAAAGGCGAAAAATCACGAATGGAAAGAATCAAAAGTCCCCCTTTTCCAGGGAAGCGATGCTATTCTCTTCCTTCCAGTCAACACGCTCCTCTTGTGAATTATCATTTATGACTTAAGTTACTCATCTGTCCAAACCAGAACTCTAATATTTCATGTTAATGCAGCACCTGGAGGATTTAGAAACTATTTACGCAGCCATGCTCTTACTCAAAAATATCCTTTCAGACCATTAGGATTTTTTTTCCCACATCCAAACCGTTAGTAATAGCATAGTGAGCACCTGATTGTTAGAGCTATTCAGTTAATTTCAAGTCGACAAGTACGACAACAAACAGTGTTTTCTTAACCTTCACAAGGTAAACTGAAAAATAAATATATCATCTCCTGATCTTTCTTGCATTCCAATGAGCTTGATTTCTCTCTTATTTTTAAACATCTGGACAAAATTATGCCAATATCTGTGAGAAAAAGATGCCATCATTTGCGAAGCTCAAATGACAGTAATGATTTTTGATGCAAAAGATGTGGCACGTATCTTGCATTTCTCTTAGTATTTGAAAGTAAACCTTGGATATAAAATAGTACTTACCTGATACAGATTCAAGAATCAAATCCAAGCAATCAATGCCTGCAGCAACATTAGCCGAGACCTTTCCTCCATCTGAACTTCCAGTAGTTACCTCATAGTTAATAATGCAGTGTTCCTGCACACCAACTAATGCTCTCTCAATAGCCTGAATAGCAGACAATAAATGCAATTCAGAAGATCTGCTGACAAAATTCGCAAATGACATCCTCAATCTGGATTTTAACTCATCCAAGTGATTTAGCCAATTGGAGTTGGGTAGGTCAAGTTCTGGCAGACCACTTAGCATCTTGGTACTTGATTCTATCTCTCGTGATGCTACAGTAGCGTCCTTCCCTTGTAACGATATGCACTTCCCCATGGCCCTCAGATGCAATTCTATTTGCTTGACAAAGAAATCTCTAGAAGACAAAGGATTAAGCAGTAGAAATATTTTTCCCAGCTCTCCAATGAACTTCACAACACCATCCAACCAAATAAAAGAAAACTGTTCTAGTGCCCCACTATGGTTGGCAAACTCAAAAAGCAAAACTTGAGAAACTCGGACTAGTATGGGAAGTAGACTCGACAGCAAGGAAGTAGACTTTGTATGCAACGAGAATTTTAGAATAGCTGAAGAAGCATTGAAAATTTGCCGCAGACAAAATGCTGCTTCAAGATTCTCTCCTTTGAAAAGTCCTTGTAACAGAGATTTTCTCAAATATTGTTGCTCAAAGTCTACATTGGCCAAAAGAGACTCAAAACCGGAGCCAGCGGAACCAGAATGCTGTTCTTCCTTATTCACAGAATCAACCTCATTAGCAGAGTCCCTAGATGGGTGAGTTCTCATTGGCAACAGTTTATTGCAAAATTCTGTCTCAATAGAAAAGTGGGTATTAGACAAACCTTGAGTGCATTGATCACTCTCAAGAAACAACAAATGCAAAACGGAGTTTAATAAGTCCGCACATGTTTTCATTGTGGACAGAAGTTTGAGGTTGCAGCTTGTTGATTCTATAAGAGGACTGCTACTTTTAACATCCAAATTGTCCATTGCAGAAGCTAGACCACATAAGAAGCCCTGAAAGCAGGAAACTACAGGTGAGACTTTTTCTATTTCCTGAAGCCCAGCTAGATCACCCACTTTTCTGTTAACAAACACTACATTTAGGGAGTCCAGCAAGTCCTGTGCATGTTCCATTAAGGTGTCAGCTACAGATAAAACACTTCTCCGTGCATCACCATTATCAAGGAAATCTGGACATGGATCATTTTCTTTCAGATCAGTCTCTTCATGGCCATCAACAGAACTGAGAGCTCCAGCATAAGACTTCCCAGCAGTCAAAGCAAGAATAACTTTAAATTGATCTTTGAACAGAGTCAAAAGGATGAAAGATGTGTGATCCATCAATGCGAAACTCATATGTTTCAATTGAGGAGAAGTCTCTCCAGAAATTGCACTCTGAAAACCATTTATCGCAGATAATGACTTCATAAACCAAATAACAGGAGAGCTCTCCGACAACAAGCAAGCTAGCAAGGATTGATGACCTTTCTTATCTTCGCATGATGCCAGTATTAGATTTTTAAAGGTTCTCCGGCAGGTCACAAGCAACCTCAAGAGCTCATAACAGTTGCGTAAAGCTACTGACCCATGCTGATCAAACAGGCAGCCAACTACAAGCCTGAAATATTTAAGCCTTCTTAGCAAAGCTTCAGCTGAAAACCAAAGATCTAAATGACAATGCAGAAAGACAATAATGCTTGATAGCCGGATAAAGGACTGGATCACTGGGGTTTAGAAAGTATCCCATGTTTCATAGTTACTGAACTCAAGACTGGACTACATTTTTAAATGCTTATCATGCAATTTCAGTATCATTTTGGTAACTTTTCACAAATAAGATTACAGTAAGAATTTACTAGCTTGAAGTTGTTAAGTCAATATTTAAAAGTTTTCCAAACGGCCAATACTAAAGGCATTTAAAGTCTGATGAGAACAGCAAAAAGGGGAAAGAGTGATATTACCTGTCGATATTGAGAATGCTAGTCGCATAAAGTGAGAACGATTTTGAACTAAGATGTCCTTTTGGTATCCAGCTCAAAAGGTTGAGAAATGCCCGGCATCTGGTGATTTCTGTGTTAAAATTAGGAGTTAGTTCCTTTTCACAAGCTTCTGCAGGTATGTCATTTAGTAAATGATGGATTGACTCTATCAGTAATAAGTCATTATCCTGTGGATGATCACGTCTGAAAAATGTTGTAGATGACTTTTCAAGCACATGTATAGCATTGTCCCAATCAGGTGAACTGTTTATATCAACTTCTCCAACATATGAAAATATTGACGACACAGACTTCTTCAAGATTTGGCAAAATCTGGATGCCATGTGCCTGCAAATGGGCTATCATAACATACAGTTAGAACACCACAAGAAGCTACCCAATAGAACTCAATAAGGTAACCAGACAGCACAATAAACAAAATGATAAACTAGCAAGCAGTAATTGGACTAAGATTATCCAATCTAATACACCTGGACTTGAGCAGTGTCCAAAGTACTGAACAACTTTGAGATGCTAATGTGGTCCCTTATGCAACTGACACAGAGAACTACATAATCCAGCTGAACATGGTCTACTTCTACCCGCAACCCATACTGGTCCTTGAAATGGGTGGATTCTTCCCTTTTATAAAAATCTGCCTCCAGGAGGACTCAAACTTGAGATCCAAATTGTAGCAGGCATTAAGAAACTACTACGTAAGTCAAGTTTGCATATCAGGATAGATTTCACATATGAATATGTTCCTGCGGGTGTTTCAATAACTAGATGAAATTTTACTTCAGTTTAATATCAAACGTGCAGTTATACCCATGAACCCTGCAGTTGAACCAAAGAGCATAAACCTGTTCCCTAGTCGTGTCATTCTTTGGCTGAGATTTTCTTACCTAAGGGATCAATAAGTAACATTTTTTTTTTGATAAGGTAATAAGTAACATTTTGCATGGAAAGGTTCTTTCAGAAAGTTGTGACATGTGATGCATGAAGATTTTGTTGGTCATTACTAAGCAAAAACTGTGGTAAATGTATGTGCTGTAGAAGCTACACAAGAACTTACTCTTTGTTCATATAAAATGGTGTTGCTCAGAAGTTCCACTGAGACCAAATGTCGGTTGACTCCAATCACGTAGCCAGAGTTCTCTATATGATTCCTGAGCTCGCTCATATTCGTGCTTAAACAAGGAAGGGAGTTCTGAATTAGAGCTAAAAGAAACTTCTTCAAATCTTTTTTAGAAGCATGAGGACACCAGATATCAACATTTTGGCAAATAATCCACCACAAAGCAGATGGAAACAGCTTCTCATCTATAGAGCCAATACCAAGATCCCATACCTCGGTTTCATACAGATAATCGAGATATGTATCCTTACGGCTTACTTGATCCACTGAGGACTTAGATATCCTATCTTCAGTCACTAATGAGAGATATCTCATCATGAATTCTGTGAGGCCTGCTGCCTCTTTCCTCAGAGTTGAGACATGCTTTTTCCACTTTTTAGTATCCTTGGAGTATGATGACAGACCAGCATCACTGTCTAACCTAGCCTGGACTAGATTATTATTCTTCTGAAGCAAGTAATCAATGGATTTCATTTGCCTATTTAAATCAACAAGTCTTTGAAGAGCCATACCACTCAACACATAAATAAGGGGACAGCAACCTATAACAGTGTGCTGATGACAAAACTCAGCAATAATATGTATAACAGCAGGAAGAGGAGCTGAAGGTTGGACAACCCAAGAAAAATAACTTTCGTCTTCCCAAACAGTCCTCTCCAGCCAGTCCTTTGCAGAATAAGCTGCAAAAGAATCAGCAATTGCTCTTGACATCGTCCTTGATGCATCTGGAGGCATCAGGCTAATGGCTTGTCTTTGCAAGCTTCTGCAAGACATATATAAACGAAAGAAAAAGACCAAAATCCAGCATACTGATAGGACGTCATTCCCAAGTGCAGTTGCCTTACTGAATGTTCTGTCCGTTACCAAAGGAAAGAACATGTTAAGAACATCTGGACCTTGCGAGACCAGGCTACTCAAACCAGGACGGATAACAGCCATCAAATCTTTCACGGAAAGAGCAATGAGGTTGCTATTACCGCTAGTAACAGTCATTGAGTCGAGAATAAGGGTATACACTTCAGTCAAACTTTTCCCGAAAAGCTCGGCTTTTAGATCAAAGCAAAGCGTGCCGCGATTACTCAAACATGGTTCTGCAGAATCACTCTCAGCAGGCAACTGATATTTGGATTTTATCCATTCTAGAGATTCTGTAATATCTACAATCAACTGTCGGATGCATCCACTTGCTTGGCCCTCAGGAATGGACTTGACAGCATTTCTGATGGAAAGTCTGAATTCTGGAGAGCACATTAACATGCTAAGAGAATTAGCAAATGAGTGATAGAGAAAAGAAGCTCTGGATGCTTCGTTGCTTCTGAATGATGATACTACTTCTCTAACAGCTTTGCTTAGCGTGAATATGGCAATGTTAACCTATAAAGTTCAGGATAAAACAAGGACCACAAAATAGTTCAATCCCCAAAAAATTAACAATAATAAAGCATGAAATTAGAAGTTAAGCTCACCCATTATCACTAGCACATAGGGTGCAGAAGAAGAAGGTGGATAGTGGTCATGAAGCTAAGATGTTATGTAAAGGTGTCATACCCTTCTAAAAAATTTAAGTTATCCCTCAACATCAAAATTAACTTTCTGCAACCTAGTCAAAGAAACTCCACAAACCTGTCGAAGTTCACTGTAGAGGTGAACCAATCTGCATCCAAGCTTAAGTACCTCTGAAGTCAGCAAATGCTGATCTGAAGCGCTCAGTAGAGAGTGACTACTGGCTGTAAGAGCAAGTATCATACCCCATAGTTTTTCTAGATCTTCCCCAACAACCTCATATTCAATATCCACTAAATAATGAATAGCAAGAAAAATTTCCTTGGCTGCTAGAATCAACACTTGCCCGGGTATTTGCTCTTCTGAAGCGGCAAATGATTGTAGTAATTGATTCATTTGGGCAGTAAGCGACATGATCGCATCATAAATTAACTTCAGAAATTTAAAGCAAGCTCCTTCTGATGTATCTTCAGTTCGTATATAAACCTTTTCCAGTACACAATTTGCAAGCAATTTATTGATAGATCTTAATGTGCTATTAACTTTCAAATACAGAGGTCCAGCTTCCAGTTTGGCTTGTGAGTGAGCATAAATCTCTGATAAGAAAAGTTCCATAATCTCTACAAAAAAATCAAAAACTGACTTTCGCGCTTCTGCATCCAGACCATAATAAGGAGGACTTTTTGAAATTGCAGAACTATTGGAAGAGCTCTTGAAAAAGGCAGCAGAATTGCCATCCTGGAACTTAAATGCGTCTGCACCGACTGAAACCCCATTTTTCCTACAAATACAATTAATGAACAGACGTAGCAGCTCTCCAGCACCACTGACTGCTGATGCATTCTTCCCGGTTATAATCTTCCCCAACTTATCAAATAAGTGTCTATGGTAACTTTTTATGAAAGTTTTCTCCTCTTTTGATTTTTTATCATCAGTATGTCTATACTTGGATGTACTTTGAAGGCTCAAAAATCCATCAATATGAGTTGGATGGAACAATGCCTGCGTTAAAACTTCTTCTATCAATACAAGTAGATTTCTTTTCCATTCTGGTTTGGTTTCAAAGGCATTAACATCTAAAGCATCCCACAAGATCACCAAATCTTCAAAAAGCTTATCTATAAAATCGCGGAAACCATTTTTACGAGTTGGATGGACTTTTAGAAATTTAGCAAATGGCTCAAGCAAGTAACAAGACAACTGCTTGGCAAAAATACCCGCCTTCGTGCCTTCAAGCTTATCATTGAGAACCTTTTGGACAGATTCAACCACTATACTAATCAATGAAATCCACAAGTCTAGATTTTCACTAGAAATACCCCCATGAGATGAGAACACTAAGGATATGCAATCAAGGACTATGCTATGTAACTCCAATTCTTCACTAACCATAGGCTCATCACCCAGACGTATCAATGCATCCCTTGAAACATATTGGACTACCCGTAACAAGTCCCTTAAGAAGTGTAATGAAACACCCATCTTTTTTGATTCCTCCAAGCAGAACTTGAAAATCACCCAACATTTGTAATCTAAATATGACCCTGCAATTTCCATCCCATGTTTGTCTCCTTCCACCCTAATTTTCTTTTCAGAAGAAACCAGTATTTTCTGAACCCAATTATTAAGGAAAACTATCACTCTCGAAAAGTTTACTGTCTGCATTTCCTCCCTGCTTTCACCTGTCCCTTCTGTTCTTGATTTCACATAATTATATGCCATCTCCAATTTTCTGCACTAGAATTAGTTTATTAGAAGAAAATCATCAATTCACTATAATCAAATGTGAGAACACTAATGTTTTGACATGAAATAATAGGTGGTGTCTGGTTCAGAAAGTTGAAGAACTTTTGCAACGAAAGCAAAATTTCAGTTTTTCGCAAAAGCTGCTTTTACACCAAACGCTAAAAGAGAAAAAAAATTCAGTTAGTTTTAACAGTTTCCGGAAAAACATTTGCAGAAACTCTTTTTCAATTTTTATGAACCACTCGCAACCTTAGATGTTCTGTTTTTTTTAATGAGTTGTTTTTGCATTCTTGTCCAACCATCAGTCTTGTTTTGTTCTTGTTTTAGGACAAAACAAACTCTAACATTGCTAACAGACAGCATAAACTAGTCAATTTATGATTAATCCTCACAATAGATGAGTCTAAAAAACATAGCAACATGGAAATTGATTGTTCATATAGCCGACCTAAACTAGCTTGGATTAAAGATAGTTACTTACAAGGTAAAAGTAAAGTAATCAAAAACATAAAGCAAGTTTCTCTTACAAGTAATAACAAAATCAGTTCTCCTAAAACCAAATTCAAACACTTGCAAGCAAAGCAAAACAACTCCAAACTAAGCTCCCGTTTGACCATAGATTTTGGCAATTTTTTTCAAATTTTTTTTAAAACATTGTTTGTTCATGGAATATAATCAGTTTTTTAAAAAGTTTTGACTTTTTTATTCAAGTTCCCAGAATTTAGTTTAGGGCAATTTGGGTGAAATTTTTTCTTCCGCTCACAAAACTTCTAAGTTTTTTCAAATAAAATGCATGTCCAAACTCAACTTCAACTTTGGAAAATTATTTTTCAAAGCAACTTCAAAAACTCTTTTTCAACCAAATCTATGTCCAAACCTAGCTAAAAACAAAACAAAACAGTTTTATAGTCAAAATATAGCTGAAGAGTGAAGTGAAGTAATAGTACTGACTGTTGGAGAGGGATAGAGTTATTCTGAAGAGACAAAATCAACTGTAGGTTTCTCCATGGGGAGTTATCCTGAAGCTTAAATGATTCTTCAATTTCAGGCAGAACTATTATTGGTTCTTCAACTTCGGCGGGCTGCTGGTTGGTGCGATGGGATTTTGAAGGTCTGTTATGGACTTGTTCTTCAACTTCATTGGTGGTTTGTTGCTTTCGTTTCTTCGTCTTCATCTTCTTCATCTTTTTGTGTTCTGATTTCGACTCACAATCCGCCATTGTTGTTAGGGTTCTAGGATGGAGTGAAGCAGCGTTTTGGGTTTTGGGTTTTGTCATTAGTGAGAGTTTGGGACTTTATACGACGTCGTTAGGAGGCGGGGGGGTTAACAACTACAAAGGCAAAGAAAACTAGTAGTTGAAATTTTATTACAAGAACTAACTTAAAAACTAAAAATAGATTGAGGACTTATAATGTAATGGTATATAATTTGTGTATAATTTTTATATATCGATAATAAAAGTCAAAAGATAAATATTGAATTCAATCAACTATTATCTTTTAATTTATTGTTTGTCTTTAGAAAGAAAAAAAAAATTGCTTAATCCAATCTTACCTTATGTGCCCAGTAGTGTACGCCTCTCCCTAATACGTAAATAGAGTTTCGTTGATAGAAACCTAAAGCTTGAAGCTTAAACCATATATAATGAGAAAATAGAAATACAAAGTTTATATAATTTTGTTCATATTAAATGTATGTTCCTATTCAACAAAAGCGTTACAAAAATATATTTAAAAGAGATTCACTGTAGCTGTCTTGTTGGATTTGTAATACGTTTGAATTTTAAATTTTCAAATGTTATGACCATTTATGGTTCGTGCTTGTTAATTTATCTTACTTGGCCTGTTTGGCCAAGCTTCTCAAGAGGTCAAAAGTGCTTTTTTTTCCCATAAGCATTTTTTTTTTCTAACTTGAGGCGTTTGACCAAGCTTTTTTGAGAGAAAAAAGTGCTTTTGGGAAGAAGCAGAAGCAGTTTCGGAGAAGCAGAAAAAAGTAGTTTCTTCCCAAAAGCAGAAGCAGAAGCAGTTTTGGCTTTTCTTCTTACCAAAAATGCCCTTAACAAAATATATCATATACCAAAATAACCATTAAACCTAATTGTCACGAACCCAGTTCACCCTCCATGAACATGTCGTGATGGCACCTAGTTCCTACAACTAGGTAAGCCTAACAGTGTGGAATAACAAATTAATATTTACGGAATAATTAATTAAAACTGAACATACGGAAATAACAACTGTATATAATGCCACTCGGCCCAAACAACTCAAACATATGCGGAAGTCTACAACTAAATCCCAAAACCCGGAAACTCACGGGAAACGCAGGCTAATAGAATGTAGTGATCTGCTCTACACCAGAATGTCTAACAACATGAAAGGAAAGAAAGGAACTATCTGCTAAAGCCGGAATAGAGTAGAGACTCCTGGTCTGCGGACGTAGCAGATATACCTCAAGTCTCAGCTAGAACTCTCCACCACGAGGATGATACACCTGGGAGGAAGTACCTGGATCTGCACATGAAAAATATGCGCAGGAAGGGCATGAGTACACCACATCGGTACTCAGTAAGTGCCAAGCCTAACCTCGGTTGGGTAGTGACGAGGAAGGTCAGGGCCCTACTGAGATAACATAATAAATAATAAGATAACAAAAACAGTTTAAATAAAGTCTACAACGAGAATTCTAAACCAGGTAAATAAGGAAGAACAGTAATAGAAAGCAAGGTACAATACAAGGAAAACTGCCATCAACAAGGAATAATAGTCGGGGATCTCTTGGTATCCCGAGGATCTCTTGGTATCCTCATCATATACACTAGGGATCTCTTGGTATCCCGAGGATCTCTTGGTATCCTCATCATATACACTAGGGATCTCTTGGTATCCCGAGGATCTCTTGGTATCCTCATCATATACACTAGGGATCTCTTGATATCCCGAGGATCTCTTGGTATCCTCATCATATATACTAGGGATCTCTTGGTATCCCGAGGATCTCTTGGTATCCTCATCATATACACTAGGGATCTCTTGGTATCCCGATGATCTCTTGGTATCCTCATCATATACACTAGGGATCTCTCGGTATCCCGAGGATCTCTCTAGAAACACATGTGCTAGGGATCTCTTGGTATCCCGCACCCTCAGTCCAGAATATCTCAAGTACAGGGGGATCTCCCGGGAAGCCGTCCCGTAGTCCCAAATTATACACACAACAACAAGCAACTCATAATCTCAGAATAATGCTAAAAGATCCGGACAAGAAATAGTAAATTCTAGCCTAACATGCTCCACAGAGTACAAATAGCACAGCTAAACAATTAGCAAGTATGCCAGATAAACATGAGTCTCTAAGCTAGCACAGGTATAAACTTACAGTTTAAAATGAACAAGTAAACATGAAATCTCAATTTAAATACTTCAAGTAGAAACGGGTTTACAACAATTAGCTCAAGTACGCGCTCGTCACCTCACGTACGAGGCATTCAAATATTCAAAGATCATGTCCTAAAGGGAAAAGTCCCCCACACAAGGTTAGACAAGCCACTTGCCTCGAACCGGCTCAATATCAACTAGAAACCACGCTCTTGCCATGAGTATCCGACTCCAAATGGCTTAAATCTATTCAATTCAATTACTCATCGTAAATAACATCGCAAACACTTGGTTTTTCTAATAAATTCAAAGCTACGACGTAAAATTAGGTGAAATGACCAAAATGCCCTTCAGGCCAACGTCTCGGAATCGAATAATTTTCACATTTTTAGAACCCTCGTACTCTCACGAGTCTAACCATATAAAAATCTCCCAAATCGGAGGTCAAATGCCCACTCAAAACTCAATAGTTTAGGCAATAAAGTTTTACCCCAAATTATCCAATTTTTTGATCCTAAATTCGAATTCCAATGATGTATTTAACTATATAATGATGAAATATAACAAAAAGGGACCAAAGAAACGTTACCAAGTGATCTTCTCTTCGAAACCCACTCAAAATCGCCTAAAACCGAGCTCTCAATTGATTTCTCCAACTTATGAAATTAAAACCCTCGAATTTCTATATCTGTACAGGGAATGCCGCTTCTGCAGTCTAGGGACCGCTTCTGCGGTCCCGCCTATGCGAAACAGAAGCGGTCCCACCTATGCGAAACACTGGCTGCTTCTGCGGCTTCTTTTAAAAGGTCAGACCTCCGCTTTTGCGGATAAATAACCGCTTCTGCGGTTCCTGAGGGGGGGACCAAACTCGCTTCTGCGATGAGAGAGCCGCTTCTGCGGCTCCGCTTCTGCGGTTCCCAAGCCGCAGAAGCGAAAATACCAGAAGGAACAAAATATCAGTTGCTGCAAACTTAGAAATTTTCCTCCGTTAACCATTCGGAATCATCCCGAGGCCCCCGGGACCTCAACCAAAAGCACCAATACCACCTAATACCTTATTCAAACTTGTACCAATCTTGAAAACACCTAAAACAACGCCGGAAACCCGAATTAATCAAAGATTCAAGCCTAAGAACTTCAAATTCCTTCCAAATACGATTTCGATCAAAAACCTAACCAAAACACGTCCAAATGACCTGAAATTTTGTACACACATCCCAAATGACATGACGGAGCTACTGCAACTTCCGGAATTCGAATCCGACCCTCGGATCAAAAACTCACTATCGGACCGGAAACTTCAAAAATTCAAACTTCGGCATTTCAAGTCTAAATGAGCTACGGAGTTCCAAAATACATTACGAATACGCTCCCAACCCCGAAATCACCTAACGGAGCTAACGGAATTATCGAATTTCCATTCCGAGGTCGTCTGCACACTGTTTCGACTTCGGATCATTTTTCAACACTTAAGCTCTCATTTAGGGACTAAGTGTCCCAAAACACTCCGAATCCTAACACCGAACATCCCGGCAAACCAAAATAGCAGAAATGAACTTAGGGGAAGCAGTTAAGGGGGGATCGGGGCGTAAATTCCAAAAACGACCGGCCGGGTCGTTACATGTTCCTACACTAAAACATTCGTTCGTCCTCGAACGAGCATAGAGAACATACCTGAAGTAGTGAAAAGATGAGGGTACTGGCTGCGCATATCCCGCTCGGTCTCAAAAGTCGCCTCCTCGGCCGGCTGACCCCGCCACTGAACCTTCACTGAAGCAATGTTCTTTGACCTCAATTTCCTGATCTGTCTGTCCAATTATGACGACCCAAACGGTTATCACCTATTTTCTCATCCACTCCGTGCTTCCGAGGTCTTGAAAACCTCATTGTTACTTGCCTCGATTTGCGTGCGCAGTCCGGGCGTGTAGCCGGAAGGCTTAAATATGAATTATGTGTGAAAAATGATAAATTTTGATATTAATATGATTAAAGTTGACTTTGATCAACATTTTGGGTAAACGGACCCGAACCCGAGATTGGACGGTCTAGGTTCGTAGAAAAATATGGGACTCGGGCATGTGCCCGGAGTCGAATTCCGATGTCTAGAGCCCGAGGAAAGAATTTTTCTGTGAAATTGTTTCTCTGAAATTATTAAGGAAAAAGGAAATGAAAATTGATTAAAAGACTGTGGTATCGGGCTCGTATTATGGTTCCGACGCCCGGTACAAGTCTTAAATATGTGTTAAGCGCTTTCTGTAAAATTTGGTCGAAATCGGACGTCATTTGACGTGTTTCGGACCCAAATATCTGAAGTTTGAAGTTTATGAAGTTATAATGAAAAATGATGAATTTGGGGCTTGATTCAATGATTTTGATGTTATTTTGGCGATTTGATCGCACGGATAAGTCCGTAGGATGTTTTTGAGGTTGTGTACATGTTTGGTTTGGAGCCCCGAGGGCTCGGGTGAGTTTTGGATAGGCCACAGGGTGAAATTTTGTACTTAAGGAATTGCAGGTCTGCAGGTTTCGCATTTCCTAAACATTTTTCGCAATTACCAGGATTGTTCGTATTTCCCAAACTTTCTTCGCAATTCCCAGGTTCGCATTTCCCAAACATTTTTCGCAATTCCCAAGCCTGTTCGCATTCCCAAACTTTCTTCGCAATTCCCATGTTCGCAATTCCCAAACCATTTTCGCAATTCCCAAGCCTGTTCGCATTTCCCAAACTTTCTTCGCAATTCCCATGTTCGCAATTCCCAAGCCTGTTCGCATTTCCCAAACTTTCTTCGCAATTCCCATGTTCGCAATTCCCAAACCATTTTCGCAATTCCCAAGCCTGCTGGGTTCGCAATTGCGAACCCATGTTCGCATTTCCCACATCTGAGACCTGCAATTTTTCATACTTAGACGAATTTTAACCCTCTTTTCTTCATTCTTTCAAAACTCAAACTCCATAGGCGATTTTCCAAGAAACCTATCTTCTCCAAATCATTTATTCGAGCGAATTGGAGGTGGAACCGTGAGGTAAAGCGATAGTTGAGGATTAAGTGGATTTCAAGGCTTTGAGATAAGTGTTTGGTTTAACCCTAGCTTGAGGGAATAGGAGTTGAGTCTTGTTGCTAATTGCTATGTGATCGAGTACGATGTATAGGCATGGTGACGAGTATCTATACATTGGTGTCTAGCATGACCGTGAGTCCTTATAATGTGATTATCATGGCTTGGTTGTGAACTCCGTGTTTATTGGAGGATTTCTATATGTTGTGAATAACATTTGAACGGTGATATGATCATTTGATCCTAGGAGCATTGGCTCGAATTGTGATACGAATATTGAAAGTATATGAAATGACTTGAATCTGTGGAGCGTTGGCTCAAGATGGTAGAGTGGATTATAAGATATGAAAAGTAAGAAAGAGAAAGCGTTGTTGATTATTCCCTTGCCGGGACGTTTGGTTGAACTTGTTGGTTTCTTTCCCTTGCCGGGATTTTTGTCAAATATTTGCTTATTTTTTTATGCCTCTTAATCGTGACTGTTGTTTGGGGAGTCAGACTGTTAGATGATGTGGATCGGGTTGTGCACCGCAACAAAGATATTGAGGATTGGGTTGCACGCCGCAACAATAATATGTGAGGATCGGGTTGCGCGCCGAAACAATGATACATGATAAATGATGTGGGTCGGGTTGCACGCCGCAACAGTGGTATTTGTGGATCGGGTTGCACGCTGCAATAGTGGTATTTGTGGATCGGGTTGCACGCCGCAACAATGGTAAATGTGACCGGGTTGCACGCGCACGAGTCGCAACAGTTTATATGATACCATGTGTTTATATTGAGTATTGTTTTCCTTGTTCTATGTGAATCTAAGCTGCTTTAGTTTGTTACTCGGAATTACTGTTACTATTGTTATCTCCCACTGCATGTTTCCCCTCCCATATTGCTAGTTGTTTGGTATTTTGTTTCCGTTGTATATTTAAATAACTGCACAGGTTTATGTGGTGTCCGGTCTAGCCTCGTCACTACTTCGCCGGGGTTAGGCTAGACACTTACCAGCACATGGGGTCGGTTGTGCTGATGCTACGCTTCTGTGCATTTTTGCACAGGTCCAGGTTCTGAGGAGCAGCAGCAGCATTAGTACGGGAGCAGGCTTTCATTATCACGAGACCGAGGTAGCCTTGCAGGCGTCCGCAGGCCCGGCGTCTCTTCTTTATGTTCCCTTTAGACTGTTGCCTTCCTTGTCTCGAGACAGACAACTTCTATGTTTCTTTCAGACCTTTGTATTTAGTATATTCTTAGTGGTTCGTGAGTGATGTGACACCAAATCTTGGGTAGAGGCTATTATTAACTGTTCCTCATTTTGATTCAGATTTATAAATCAGACTTCCGCTATTTATTCTTAGTAATTTCATGTTCTATATTGATGCTATAAATTGTTAAAATAATGTGTTTAGTGATGAAAAGGTAAAATAAGCTGGCTTGCCTAGCTACCATGAGTAGGCGCCATCACGATCCCGATGGTGGGATCCGGGTCGTGACAAGTTGGTATCAGAGCACTAGGTTACATAGGTCTCAAACTTCACGGACAAACTTAGTAGAGTCTGAGGGGTCGGTACGGAGACGTCTGTACTGCCTCCCTAGAGGGCCTACTGAGTTAGGAAAAATCTCTCATTTGTTCTTTTCTGTCGTGCGATTTGGTTTCTCAATGCTGATTGAATTTCTACTCTCGTTCTTTCGCAGATGGGGAGAACACGCGTTCTCTCATCCACCGATCAGCATTCGAGCCCCAGGCAGCTCCCGCTAGGGGTAGGGACGTGGCCATGCTAGGGGCCGAGGTAGGGGCAGAGCCCAGCCACCAGTAGCAACACTAGTGGCGGAGCATCAGGTTGACCTTGGCGAGGAGGTTCCGGCCCCAGCCCAGACAATTCCGGCGGGCCCAGCTCAGGTCCCAGAGGGGTTTATTGCTACCCCAGTTCTTCAGGACGCCTTGGTCCGGTTGGTTTGCCTCATGGAGAGTGTCACCCCGAGCAGGATTGCTTCCTGTAGCACCAGCCACTTCCCAGGCTGGAGGAGGAGCCTATACTCCTGCTGCACGTACTTCGGAGCAGGTAGCTCCCCAGACTCAGATTCCACCAGGTCAGCAGCTGCGGCAAGTTCAGCCGGGGGTAGTTGCACGGCCGGTGATGGAGCGGTTATGTCCGCAGATGCTTTGTGGAGGCGGACAGGTTCACCAAGCTCTTCACTGCTACATTCAGCGGAGCTTCTTCTGAGACCCCCAGATTCTTATATAGCTGCCCACGAGGTTCTTTCGGAACATGGGCATTGTGGAGTCCAATGGAGTTGATTTTGCGGGGTTTTCGTCTATCTGGATCCGCCAAGACTTGGTGGAGGGATTTACTGTTTAGCCAGACTAGACAGGGTCGCGCCTTTGACTTGGGATCAGTTTTCAGAGTTATTTCTAGAAAAGTTTCTTCCTGTTACTCAGAGGGATGCTTACCGGAGACAAGTTTGAGCATTCTCCAGCAGGGGTCTATGACAGGTCACTCAGTATGAGACCCGGTTTATCGATCTAGCTCGCCATGCCCTCGTCATACTCCCCACTGAGAGGGAGAGGGTGAGGAGAGTTTATGATGGTTTGTATCCAGCCTATTCGTCTTTCAGATTGCCAGAGAGCCGCGGGTAGTGACATTACTTTTCAGGAGGCGGCCAATGTGGCCCGGAGGATCGAGATGGTTCTGCCACAGGGGGTGGTCATAAGGGCAGACAAGAGACCCCGTACTCAGTCGATTTCAGTGGTGCCTCATCTGGAGGCAGGGATTCTTATGATAGGGGTCAGCTTCCGGCCCTTCATTCAGGCAGCCCTCCAGGTTTCGCAGGGTGCCCCAGGTGATCGTGGTTTTTCGTGGGCATTATTCCGATCGCACTCACTTAGTGCACCGCCAGCTCCCATCAGTGCACAGCCTCTTCAGAGTTTTTCGTAGAGGTCATTCGGTCGTCAGGGTCAGTCTCATCGTACGGAGGGATGTTTTATGAGTGATGGTGAGTGATGGTCATATCAGGAGAGATGTTGCCCGAGATTGAGGAGTACACAGCCGCATCAGTAGAGTCACTCGCCCCATGATTCAGGCACCAGGTTGACCCATTCAGCCCCCATGCCAGCCAGGGGCAGGGGGTAGGGATTCATAGAGGTGGAGGTCGAAGACCGTAGAGGTAGAGGCCGGACCGCCAGAGGTAGGGGTCAGCCGGTAGCCGGTCGCCCCCAGAGACATGGTTCAGGAGAGATTAGGGCTTGAGCCCCGATTTTATGCTTTGCCAGCCAGACGCAGAGGCCGAGTTCGTTTACATGCCGTTATTACGCAGGTACTGATTCTGGTTTGTGATAGAGATGCGTCAGTGCTATTTGACCCTGGGTCGACATTTCGTATGTGTCGTTTATTTTGTACCCTACCTGGCTATGTTCTAGTTATGCTTTGGAACATTCCTGTTTATGTATCTACACCGGTGGGTAACTCCATAGTAGTCGACCGGGTGCATGTTCCTGTGTGGTTGTGTCTGCAGGGTCTTGAGACCCGTGTTGATTTATTGCTTTTAGATATGGTGGATTTTCGACGTCATATTGGGGATGGACTGGTTGTCCCCGTATCATGCTATCTTAGATTGTCACGCCAAGACGTGACCTTGGCTTTTTCCAGAATTGCCCGACTAGAGTGGAGAGGGACCCCAGGGTCATACCACCCGCAGTGTTTTATTTCATATGTTTAAGGCTCGACGCATGGTCGAGAAGGGGTGTTTAGCTTAATCTGGGTTGTTCGCGAACTCCAGCGCAGAGGTTCCTTCTATTGACTCTTTTCCTGTGTTCGAGAGTTCCCCGAGGTTTTCCCTTCAGATCCTGTCGTTATGCGCCCGACAGGGATATGGATTTCTTCTATTGATCTGGCTCCGGGCACGCAGGCCCATTTCTACTCCGCCGTATCGCATGGCCCCGCCAGAGTTAAAGAGTTAAAGGACCAATGCAGGATTTACTAGAGAAAGGGTTTTATCAGGCCTGTGTTTCTCCTTGGGTGCGCCGGTGTTATTCGTGAAGAAGAAGGTAAAATTTGGTTTCGATGCGGATGTGATATTGATTACCGGCAATTGAACAAAGTGACGATAAAGAACAAGTACCACTGCCGAGGATTTGATGATTTTGTCTTGAGCCCAGCTTCAGCGGAGCAAAGGTGTTTTCAAAGATAGACTTGAGATTTGGCTACCATCAGCTGAGGATTTAGAGGCGTCTGATATGTCCCTAAGACTGCATCCTGCACTTGGTATCGGGCACTATTCAGTTTTTAGTCAATGGTCATCTTGGTTTTGTTGACCAATGCCCCTAGCAAAAACTTTATGGAGTTGATGAAGCCGAGGTGTTCAGGCCATATCTAGACTTTATCGTTGATAGTCTTTATGATGATATTTTGGTGTACTCCGCATCCAGGAATGAGCAGTAAGCAGCACCTTCAGAGTGGTTCTC